>NC_138156.1:2607500-2645000 GCF_964199315.1 Orbicella franksi | reverse complement strand
CATTCGGTAAGTTTATTCCAAAAGTGAGATGTTTGGCGGCATGACCAAAAAAGATGAATTATTGACTCAGAGGAGGTGTGACAAAAACTGCACTTTTCATCGCCCTGTAGACCTATTCTAAATAAAAAGTTATTGGTTGGTACACGTCTATGTAAGAATTTAAACTGAAACTCTATCAGCTTAGTGCTCTTTGTGCATTTCTTAGCTAAAAGATAGGCAGCATTCCAATTTATGTTGTCATTTATTGGTAGGCCACAATCCTCTAGCCACTTCTTTTGACTTGACTCTGGGATTAAACTCTTGTTACTAATCAGTTTTTTATATATTATTGTAGTTGCTTTTTTGACCTGCAAAATTCTTGTTGTAAGTGGCTCATATTCGTGGTCGGTGTTCTGTAAATCTTGAAAATTAGAATCAGTCCGAAGAGACTTTACAGCCGATATTAATCCGTAGAAGCTGAGAGGGCGAGGGTCTATTTCATACTTACAGCAGAAATCATTTAACGAGAGAAAGTTGTTGTCCGGTCCTAAAAGATGTTTCACCCGAGTTATTCCCTTGGTGAACCAATTTTTAAAAAAAACTGTTTTGTTGGCTATCTTTATTAGGGAGTTATGCCAAAGTTGTTGATCCAGAAAGTGATCTTTCGATGTTATTTCAGGTTCAAAGTTAACTTCCGCCCAGATTCCTAATAGTTCTTTTAAAAAGGCATCCGAAGTTGTTATTGTCGATAAGGTGTCTCTAACGTTGAGGTTGTAGGAAAAAAAGTTTTGACAGTCATATTTTTTTAGGGTTATATCAAAAAAGATTTTCCATTTTCCCTTATTGTTGTTATCTAAATATTTTTTAATCCATGTGGTTTTGAGGGATTTATTGAAGGAACTAATATCAATCATTTTTAGGCCACCACCACCGAAATCATTGATCATTACCTTCCGTTTTATCTTGTCGCCTTTACCATTCCATAGAAAAGTGTAGAGTAAATCATTTATTTCTTTTAAAACCCTGTAGTTTGAGCGAAGAGGCGAGAGTAGATAAACCAATTGGGAGACCACTAGTGATTTGATAACAGTGATTTTCCCTAACAATGTGAGTCGGCAGTATTTCCAGCATCTCAGGATTTCTTTCACTTTTTCAAGTTTCTCATTGTAGTTTAAAGAGGCAGATAGTTCGGGATCTGTTGAAATCCATAGACCTAGGGATTTTACTTTGTTTTTTGGCCATTTAAGCTCTTTTCCCGATAACAGAATTTTATCACTTCCAATACTTGCGCCAATCCATAGAGCTTCCGTTTTCTTATCATTGAGTCTGAGGCCAGAGACTTTGCTGAAATCGTCAAGCACTGCAAGGGATGAAAGGAGAGATTCACGTGACCCGTCTAATATAAGTGTTGTGTCATCGACATATCACTTGAGAACAACGGTAGCTTTATAACTAAGTGTTACAGGTGTTGTTTCTAATTGTTTTCGCTCTTCAATTGTGACTTTTCTTGCATGCAAAGTAAACTATAAAATCATGTTCTTGTGTGAGTTATATATAAGATAAGTTGGCGACCAAAATTTACGATCTGGCGACCAAAATTTTCCGTTACTCGCCGGCTGGCTCCCAAATGAAAAGGTTAATTTCAAGTCCTGGCAGGGTTCATCGGCAGAAGCATCAAGTGCTATATTTTAATGAAGCACCTTCACATCATTGCGCAAGAAAACAATCAGTTTTCAGCAAATACGAAATATAATCAGATCGATTCTTCCCCTACTGCTCTTTCAATGTTTATCTCAAGTGAAAAAGATAACTTTGATTGAATGGTGAATTTGTTCTTTTGATTACTGGTAAGATTGCTGATTTGAATGGTGTTAAAAGACCATTTCACTAGAGTATGTATGATGAGGATTTTATCAAAGGTTAACAAGATTTGCCATGTTCAAAAATTCTTTAAATAGTTTCACGCATGCTCAGTGCAGTTTGCATGTTTTCCATGCATAAATTGAGAGGTCAATTACATTGACTTTTAATGGTTTCCTTTTCGTCTGTTTTTGACATCACTTCGTATGTATATACTAAAACAATAATTCTTTTTAATTTCAGTGCAGCAGAATATTTATAATAATAATAATGATACTACTACTACTACTACTACTACTACTACTACTGCTACTGCTACTGCCACTGCTACTGCTACTACTAGTAATAATAATAATAATAATAATAATAATAATAATAATAATAATAATAATAATAATAATAATAATAATGACTTTATTGGCTGGATAACATAATTACTGGTAAAACCAGTAGTTCTCGATTTCAAAGAATAATAATTTGGTAATTATTTGTTTTTGTGCAGGGCAAAGAATGAGGATTGTCAGCTGATTAAGTCACGTCCTTGTCATGACTTTGTGTACAGGAACTGTTTTACAGGCCGTGAGCTGGTAGACTGGCTAATACAAAATGGTGAAGTTTCTGACAGAGGGCAGGGGGTGATACTTGGAAGAGAACTTCTAGACCAGGGAATCATTAAGCATGGTAAGCAGGGATGGGAAGTTGACAGTTAAGAGTGTATAAACATGCATAGTTTAGGCTGGGTTAATCATATGTTAATTATTTAATATTATTTCAAGTGCAATTTGAATGAATAAACTCATGTACTAGACCAACAAAATTGATGGTATGAAGATTGCAATGAGCACTCCTGCCTGAAGAAATGGGTATAACCTATCTTATTGCAAGTCATCTTTATTATTACTATTACTTGTCAGTATGCTTACTAATAACTGCCAAGGGACTTTGATAGATCATTAAAGAAGTCCTTGCAAGACTTTGGATCATTGCCAGATTCCTTATAAATTATTTGTTAAAGTTTTCTGAACTTTCTTTTATCACGCAGTTACAGATGAGTTTCACTTCAGAGATGAAAATGTCTTTTATCAATTTATGATTGACAAGGAAGTAAATAAAAAGATGATCGATGCACTGGGGATTGTTGATGACAAGCTTCCAGGCTCCCCAAGGAGTTTGAGACGAAGGAATATCCCCGCTCCTCTGAACACACAAAAATCCAGTCCAGTCCCTTTTGCAAAAGAAAGGCCTCAGTTGGAAGAGCCATTTGGTAAGGATAAAAAAAAAATGCTTACAATATTACTATCTTTTTTTTTCTCAAGCATGTCTAAATGAATTGAGATTGGGTTCAGAGACCAGCTATTATCAAATGAATGTCATTATGTGTTCTTAAAGAATTAGACATTTTATTAACTAATACCCTCACTGGCTGGCAGTCAGTAGAACCAAACTGAGATTGGGTTAAAGAACTTTCACCACCTGGCGTGACCAATCAGAATTGAGCAAAACCAAATCCAATCAAGTCTTGGTTCCATGTATTATTTCCTTGTACTATGGTGCATATAAGTGATTGTAAATTTGTAACTGTTTAGATTACCAAAGATCGCCTGATAGTCCAGATTTCTTCCCATCAAGTGGCAGCCCAAACAACCAGTCACCCAGACCAGGTATCAATATTGCATGGAATAATTTGATCTCATGCTCATTGTTCATAGTTCTATTCTGAAACTTTTGTTCACCCATAACATATGTAAGTGTGACTTAATTTTGTATTTGGTTGTTTGAAGTTATTTTAAGAGAAATCACTACAGCAGAACTGTTGGATCCAGATGGACCTTATATCACAAAGAATGTCATTGTAAGTTGTCATTTTCCTCCTTGCATTTGTCTTCTGTATTTATTATTGCCATGGCTGTTTTTTGGAACATTTTAAGCATTATAAGATACATTTAAGAAATAGAAAATTGTACTGCAAAAACACAAGTGGAAGTTTGGGAGAACGAGAAATGTGGTGGGAACATGAGCCAACATACAGGTGCTTCCACAGCTCTTTTGAGTTCTCCCCAACTTTCGCGAGTGTTTCTATAACTTGATAGAAACACAGAGAACATGCTCTCCATTTTTTATAGAAAATTCCATGACAAAAAAGGTAAACAACTTGTTTACTTTGATCATTTAAAGATAAATTCTCTCTGCTTGCCCCATCATTACATCAACAGTTTGTGCTAGTTCTGTGTTTCTATCAAGTTATAAACACAATTTTTAACCAGTCAGTACACATATTTTCTTTAAGCTATTTTCTAAATATTATAGGGAGATGTCCAGTTCTCTTTCTTTATAGGAACAATAATTATTATATTGTCTCTAATCATAAACAACAACAAACGTGCTACCATCAGGCTGAGGGCAAATGATAAAAGGCAGCTGTATCTACATGCTTCAAATGAGTGCTATAAAAGTCAAACATTTTTACAATAACTGTCCTATTTCTTGTGTGCTGATTGGCTCTTTTTTATCAGTAAGAGTGCAGATGGATAAAATTTTAATTTATGCAAACTTTCAAGTTCGACTTTCAGCTGTCAACTTTTTAACCAAAGAGATTTTATGGACTTTCTAAATAGTCAATCAAAAAGCGAGAAAAGCTATTGACAATGTTCATGTCATTTTGAATAAAATTCACTTATCTTTGTTTACGGCAAGTTTATGGCATCTTCTCCCCTCATTTATTCCCGATGGCCCGTGGTTCCACAGCCACTTTAACAATGTTATGACGCAATTCATCATCAGTACAAGGACAGACACATAAAAAACTGACGTCAATTTGTTAAAGCTATTAACTCTGGTTCTGTCTCTGTGTAGGTAAAGAGTGATGCAGTAGGCTTTGGTTTTGTTGTTCGGGGCTCCAGTCCTGTCTACGTACAAACAATAGATCCTAAAGGACCGGCAGCTGCTGCTGGTTTAAAGGTGGGTGGAGCGATCATCTCAGTCCTTTGCAGCTGCTGGTAAGGTTATTCTGCCTCCCTCCCTCCCTCTCTCTTCACTTTGTTCTTTTCTACTACCTTTTGCTTGGGAGGCACTGTGGCCTTACAATTAGCATGCTTGACTCCAGATCAAGTGGTCCCAGCTCCAGGCCTGGCCAGGGACAGTGTTGTGTTCCCAGGCAAGACATTTTACTCTCAGTGCCTCTCGACTCCACGCAGATCAGTGGATATAATGCAGTGGGTAACCCTGCAATGAAATACCATCTCATCCAGGGGGGAGTAGAAATACTGTTAGTCACTTCATGCTAGATAGAAACCAGAAATAAGATGGGCCGCTTTGCCCGTATGCAGACTTTACCACACCTTCCTTTACTTAGCAATACCATTTTTCTTTTCTTCCCATAATCTGAATGTATAATTAACAATAAGACCCGTGGCCCTTGAGGGCGAAGGGTCTACTTGTTTCAGTATCACCCAACTAGTCGGACAGAAAGGGCAATAATAAAGTTAGTAAATGCAAGTTGAAGAAATATTTATTTGGGAATAAAATGAAAGAAAGCATCACGCTTGATTGCGCCAATTTCACTACTCGAGGACTATTACTAATAGCCCTATGGTAGCGTAGCCAATAAAAATGTAGGATTTGCATTAGTCCACTATTTGGGTGATACTAACATGAGATATACACTGTGCAACAATTGACTAGGATATTTGAATTCTTTCCATGCAGGTACGGATGTTTCTAAAGAGTGTGAATGGTAAAGATGTGCTCTATTGGAACCACAGACAGGTCTCTCAGGAGATTTTGAGGGGGCAGAATATTGTGCACCTGGTAGTTATGACTCACTTCAAGGGTGCCGCTCAGTAGCTCTTCTCTCTTTTGTTGGAAAAAATTGTAGGGAAATCACCACTCACACTAACTTAGTGCTTCCTTATTTGAACTGCTCAAATTAAACAACAAAGTAAAATTAATGAGTTTCATCTTACCAAGAATTTTGTAAAAATGATGACTATATTGTATGTCTGTATAAACAGAATAGATGATTAAATTCATTTATGATAGATGAATGAGATGTTTTTTGAAGAAGGAAAGAGATCCTTTATTTTATTTGGAAAGCAATTTTTAGAGACTTGATATCAAAGTATTTATGTATGAATGAACATATATTATCAATAAATCATAACAATCCAGTGTATGTGTACTGTGTGTATCACAATGTTACAATGTATTATTAGACAGGTTTTAATCCTACTCTTTGGTGCACTAATTTGTTAACTTTCTTCTCAAATCCCTTACCTTGGTGTTTTTCAGTCTGAGCCTTAACATGTCAAAAACCAGTCTTTAAGATTATATAAACAATAGCCTCCATTTGGTGCGGACAAGAGAAAACGAGGTGAGAGAACACATCCCCGTGCCCTATGATAATCTTTTTCAATCTATTTTAAGCTTCACATCACGTTGTCAAAGTTATTTTTAGTCTCGGTCCCAAGATCGTGCAGGCAATGGCCAAGTGTCATCGGGTCGCGACTGCTATAGTAAATACCAAATTGAAAATCTGGCGGGTTAAGAGAAAAAATAAGTTTGTTTTGAACTACATGTATACCACACTGTTAGCATTGGAAATATTTTCAAAGTGCTCACAGGGCAGGAAAATTATACATGCTTCTCCAAAGTTAAAAATTAATTCCCCTGTATGAATGATTAACACAAAGCGCCAAGACTCTAATTTCTAACCTGCTTGAAAGTCATTTCTTGGAAAGTACCAAACGGATTGATGCGAAAAGTACCTCTTTTGAAAGTCAGACAGCTAAAATATTTGTTTCGCATTTGTTAGAACTTTTGCTTTGAAACAACTGTTGCAAATGTTTGCATATTTGATTTCGGAAGTGCTGTGTAATATTTACCAGGTTTGCATGTCCCCAGCGAGAAAAGCTGCTTCTCCAGACTTACCTCAACATTTGGATCAAGAGAGTTCTCCTTAGAAAGCCTTTTCAAAGTGCCGGGCAGGAAAATTATCTTCAATGTGTTTATCCTAAGTCTACTTGTCATTTCTCTGCATGACTGATTCACATGAGGCACCATGCCATGGCTGCTGACAAGAATTGCATTCCAATAAACACGTTTGAAAGTTGTTTCTCGAAAAGTACTGAACGGATTAAATTGAAAAACATCTCTTTTGAAAGGTTTTTCAAAACGCAGGACAGCTAAAATACTTGTTTTCAGTTTGTTAGAACTTTCGCTCCAAAAATACGGATGCAAATTTTTACATAATTAATTTCGAAAGTGCTGTGTAATATTTACCAGAGTTTGGATGTCCAAAGCGAAAAAACAGTTTCCCTGGAACTACCACATTGTTTGGATCGAAAGAGGCCTCTTTGAAAAGCATTTTCAAAGTGCTGGGCAGGAAAATTATCTTCTATGTGTTTATCCTCAGTTTACTTCAAAAATTATTAATCTTGTCATTTCTCTGCATGACTGATTCTCATTAGGCGCTATAGTTGCTGACAAGAATTCCATTCTAACCCACTCTAAAGTCGTTCTCAAAAAGTACTGAATGGCCTAAAGTGAATAAGATATCTTTGGAAAGCTCTTTTAAAGTGCCAGACAGTTAGAATTTTTCTCCCTCTGTCTTTATGAACTGCACTCCAAAGATCCAGGTGCAAGTTTTTGCATATTTGATTAACTGTCAAAATTAAACTTTCAGTGTTATTACATCAATTAAATAGGCCAACTGGGTGTCTTTACTAAAATAGCCTCACAGTTTGACCAAGCACTAAAATTAGATTGAAAAAGATTATCATTGGAAGAGGCCCGTGTATGGGGGATGTGTTCTCTTAGATCATGGTCTCTTGGCACGGAAATATGTTCAGATATTTTTCTGCGGACATTATCTGTTCCAAGAAGCAAACATTTTTTCGAGAACGTAGCTTGTGGAAAATATTGTGAGCTTTGAGCAACAGATAATGTCCAAGGACAAATATGTGAGCATATTTTCGCACCAAGTGGAGGCTTGTGTTTACTATCCTTCATATATTTTTTGCAACATGGCGCAGTTTTGAAAATTGGGGAATATTACTCAGATATTCCCCAGTTGTAGTTGGGGAATATTCAGTCATGTGGCACTTTTAGACTAATCATGTGCGAATTAAAATATTAGATGGATTATAATTTGTGTTATTATTATGAATTTATGATATTATGCTGGTGTGAAAATATTACCTTCAGGGTGTGTGGTTTATAGGACAATGCAGTCATCAAAGGGTCTTGAGAGAACAAATCTTCTGATTCTTCTTCATAGGCAGCGTTTATTTTTCAGTAAAAAAGTTTAACAGGGACACTAGTAGCATTTAAAACATGACAAAGAACTGAAAATGTTTTTGTTTTTAAAAATATTAAGTGGTCCCTTGACAGAAATTATGTTACAAGAAGCATGTGTTCTATAACCTTCCAAACCACTACCTTTTTGAAAAGAATATTCTCTTAACTTAATTGGTATTAAATATATTTGCCAAGCTTTATCAGTAGACTGACTCAGTTCACTGGGTAAAGTAGTTCTTCGCCTTTGATTCCGGCCTTCACATGTTCGAGTACAGTAAACCACGATTTTTCTAGAGCGCTTGCTGTATACATTGCAATATGTGGACTAAGAATCACATTTGGCATGGTTAACAGTGGGTGATCTCTTGGAAGTGATGTTGGTTCCGTCACATCCAGGGCAGCTGCTTTGATAACTCCGTTCTGTAATGCTGTAGTGAGATCATCATGATTGACAGTTCCCCCACGGCCTACATTGATCAGGGTTGCTGTGGGCTTCATATAACTAAACTCCTTAGATGAAATTAAGTTCTTGGTTTGTGCTGTGAGTGGTACACACAAGACTACAAAGTCTGATTCTGTCAAGAGCGCCTTCAGTTCTGCACAGAATTTAACCCCTGCAAAAAAATCAAAATTCACCATTCTAAATTCTTGAAGGGTGGGATTTCAAAAGGAAAATTATAATACCTTCTGATTAGTAATAGTAATTGGACTGAGTGGAGTACAATTCTGGGAGTAATCCTGCAAGTAGTTTCAAAATCAGACAAGCATGAAGTGCAAGGCCGACTTGAAATTACGAGCACGATTACTCCCTGAATTGTATGACATGAGGTCCAATTACTAATTAATCGTATCTGGAACAAATTTTCTGAATTATAAATGTCTTTTGAGAACTTCATTTGAGCGAAAATGTCTGTAGCGCTTTTCATTAGCTTTGAAAACTGTAGGAAACAGAGCGAAGGAAGCCATGAGAGCGTGCATAATTGATGTGCAAATCCTGTGGGTGTCCAATTACAGGTATCCAATTACAAAAAGTTCAAATTGGATACCTGTAATTGGACACCCATGTAATTGCGTGCTGATTACGTGACGATTAGGCATGCGGAGAACCAATCACGATCGAGAATTTTGTTATAGACATGATTAAGGGTCAAAGGGGACTATATTTTATTCCGTTTGATATGCTGCTCAATGCCCTTTACACTTGACCATGCAGGGCTTATGTTATGGTGCTTGTTTCATTTATTCTTCGGCTACTGAGCAGCTATGATGTTACTAACGATGATTATGGTTGATGATGATGATTAACAATCTTTACGTCATGATGATGAGGATGAATGGAGTGGGGTCATAAAGACAAGAGAAAGCAACAGCTGGTTATTTCCCACCTAAATATTTTTCCTGTTCTTCTTTTCGAGTCTGACTGTGATACAAGATGTTCATTTTAAAACCATTAGCCCGTTCAGCAACAGCTCTTCCAATGTTTCCCAAACCAACAATGCCAATAGTAGATCCAGTTACTTGATGACCAGGAGGAATAAACTGAGCAAGATGCTGGAGAAAAATACATTTTAAAAAAATAGTACTATGGCAAATTAATATATTCCACTAGTGTCAGTTAACCAAATTAGGACAAGTGAACTTGCAAAATTCTATTTCAACTACTGCATTGGTTGGCACACTGGTAAGATCCTTCTTGGTGACATTCTAATCACTGATGTTTGGTGTAAGCTGTTGCACAACTTAGTTTGATATGTTAACTTATTCAACCTTCTGAGACTGACATCCTTCAATAATCGGCAGTTCAAGGATTCAAGTCAGTCAGGCGGCAAAACAAACCAGTGGGAATTGGTTCAGATTACAGCTCTTGACTTAGAACTGTTGTGAATATTTCTGTTATGGGATGCAAATGCATGCACCCTAGCAGATAAATGGTGACTGATTTACGAAACAACAAGCACCTAAGGTGCAAGCTTTTTGCCGTTCACAAGCTGGCAAAATGTCAGCTAGTACAAACCAGTTAAATTAAACAAATCAAATTTTTGTTTTTGACCCCGAGCATGTGTGCAGACCTCACTGCGCTTGGTTTGTACTCAGGACCTCGGTCAAGAGGTCAAGATTCTCCCATTCAGACCTCCTGCTTTGATAATGGTAAGTTTCATTACACATGTACGCGTTGCGGACCTAGCTGTACATTCTACCGATACCTGAAGAGAAGTAATATTTGATGACTTGGCTACTTTGTCTGCATCTATAATAGATCTTGCAGAAGCCAAAAGTAACCCGAATGCAAAATCTGCGACGCTGTCACTTAAGAAATGTCCTGGCGTGTGGCCTACACGGATTCCACGTGCAGAAGCTGCTTCCACATCAATATGATTTATGCCTGTGCTCGGAGTACTTATCACTTTTAAATTAGGCAGCGAATCCATTATCTCTTTGCCCAGGATGACTTTCGATTGTGCAAAACCTCCGGTACACAGTATCCCTAGTACGTTCTCTCGTTCCTTTTCGCTCAGGTCAGTGAGGGGCACTTGGTCAAGGAGAGTAAAATCACCGGTGAAGTGTTCGGTATACAGTCGTAAAATATAAGAACTAATTGGTGTAGGGGGCGTTGCGCAGCACCACACAATGGGAAGTGGAGGCATCATTGAAATAGTGGTGCTGGATTTCGTGACCTCCTCCCCAGACGAGATGATGGAAAGACTTAACTTGTACCCAGATTCTTCAAGACGTGCTGATCGGAAGGAGGCTGGGCATGTTGTCTTGCAAAGGTAATCACACTCACCTCACCCCACAAAGGATGGTTTGAAGTATCAAGACGTGCGTTTCGTATACTACAAATTAAATTAGGCAAAAAAAAAGTCTGTGTTTCATATCGATGCAATATATTTGAGGTACATAGCCTCCCTAAGATTATTAGGGGTGTCTACATGCCGCATGCCGCAACAATGGAAGGGGGTACCCCAAGGGTTGTAGTAAGCCCAGCTGCACCGTGATGCTTACGATAACGTGCTTTTGTGATCACAGAAGGGCCAGTGATTATTGTCCTGATTTTCATTCAACCAAGGCTAAGTGGCGTGATAAAGTCACGGAATTCTTTCCCGCGCTTTTCGTAGAAACCACTAATCGAGCCAGTTCTCTCGGTTATCTTCGAAGATTTCTATATTTAGAGTGCTCTTATACTTTTCGAGAGAGATAGGAATCTCCAAAAAACGAGAATTCCAACAGATATAGCACAACTCCCAGGGCCATCTGGACTATAATCACTAGCAACACGATTGTTGATATCCCAGGGTCAGCGAAATCCAAACAGTTCACACGACCAATATCGCAAGGAAACTGGCATTTTATTTATCAGATGATTAAGAATATGACCAAGTTCTTTTTCCTTCTAGAGCTATTATTATTACAAAATACCTCGAGCGTATCACTGAATCGTGCCCTGAATCCGTATTACCCTCACAGCTGGAGCTCACATCAACATACCCAGGAACATGCCTTCCGTCACGAAAATTAGAATCTCGGAGTTGATTCAAATATCCTGGAAGTGCACTGATTGCTGTGATTGAGTTGAACTAAAGGAAATTAAAATAACCCGAGGACAATTAATGTTTTCAAACTCCCTTGTGCGTTGTTGACGGAACTGGAAAGTGGAAAAATATGACGCAATGCGTCCGTGATTTTCTATTTCCGGTTCGATCGAGCCTCCTTTCTCTTTTCTAATGTTTATTACTATGAACGCTCTGATTGGTCATTTGTTCTCAGGTTATTAAACCTACGTTCTAATTGGTGGAAATGAACAAAAGCCCAGCTTGTTGTCACGTGCGTCGAGAAACAAATTTTCAAAACAACATTGAATGCGACAGAAAAAGTTTACCTTGCGAAGGAAAATGTGAAAGTTGCATTTTCGATTAGGCTCAATTATTTGACCTACCGCTGCTGTACTTTGTTAACTGAGTGGTGCTCGCACTTTAGACTCATTGGTGTCGTTCTCTTCGTTGGAGCGTTTCATTTTCGAAACATTTAGACGTTTTGGTAGAGGTCTATGCCATTTCCTTTGCCATAATGGTGAAAACGTTTCAAGCGTATCTTCCTCACTGTCATAGAACTTATAGCTGCATTCACTGTCGAGCTCACCTGGCTAACCACGACGAACTTATTTCAAAGGTAGGCGCAATATCTTTACCGAAATTAATTGACTTACAAGTCTGAAGAGATCATCCTTCGCGGTTCGTGAGAACAACAGCCATGTTGATTCAATTCATTTTATTTCAGTCGTTCCAAGGTAGCCAAGGCCGAGCTTACTTGTTCAATAAAGTGTGAGTATATTCTACAGATATATCAGTGGTGAATTAATAGTTTTATGGACGTATTTCATCTTTTGACAGTCGTTTGGGCTTTGTTTTCTTCGCAGAGTGAATGTTGGTTGCGGTCCAGCCGAAGAACGAGTTTTGTTGACAGGACTACACGCAGTTGCCGACATTTATTGCGAGTGCTGTAAAACAACTTTGGGATGGAAATACGTGAGTAAATTGTCTAATTTCATTCTTCTTTCACTTCCATTCGAATTCATCGCGAGATTTTCAGTCGATCTTCTGGTACTGTTGCGTGGGTTTTTCGCGGGGTCGGAGCAAAACAATGATGAAATGCAAATTTATCGCCATGTTGAAAATATGACACTCTTTTAAAATGAGTGGTCTAATTTTTTCCTATTTTTTCTTTGCTTTTATAGGAACATGCCTTTGAGAACAGCCAAAAGTACAAAGAAGGGAAATTCATCATTGAAATGGCACACATGATAAAAGACAATGGTTGGGAATAGAGAAAAAAAGGACCGATCCGCAGTGAACTAAAAATTTTTATATGTCCAGTGAGCCTGCATTGGATTTTGTACAGAGATTATGTTTTATTCATAATGTTAAAAGAGCTTTTATACTTGAACAAAACCACACAGACATTCTGATATACGAACGAACCAATTTAGAACTCTTTCGTAAGAAATCTTCGCCCGTTTCTTTGTAAATAGCAGATAAATTTTTAGCTTTAATCTACCGCATATTGCGTTTAAAGATATCGAGATCGTTTTAAGCGTTAAGGTAAGCTTATAATGTCCGATCTTAAAGCACTGCTTGTACAGTTAGGTTCGCTAATATAGTGAAAAGTTTGTACATATGAAAATATCATGTAAGTATGAGGTTTAATTTGCTTTGAGTGAAAATGAAAGACAGAAAAATAAAATTGTTGGTGATACGAGGGTAATCGGTCATCATCGAATTTGCATGTAGTTTATATCGGCGAGAAAATTATACAGCATTGAATTTTATGTCGACACGAAAACCGAGCTCTAAAATTTTGGGGTCTTGATGAACTGCTTTTTGTTTATCGATTGAAATTCGTTTTCGGAGCATTAGTAAATTTACCCCTTGTCGGCAAAGGTTCAAAATACGATATTTTGTGGTTGGCAACTACTATTTTCAAGCAGATTGTTTACAACCTGTTCAAATGCATGAGGTTCGTAATTTGCATGTTAAATTATTGAAATATGAGATCTTTTAAAGGCCTCCGTTAAAGTCAGCTAAGTGAAATAGAGTGGAAAATAATTTTAGCCGAAACTGATACCCACAAAAATACTTCCCAAAGCATAAAACTGTTTTTGAGATCGATCTACCAACGTGTGGGGCTGCATTTTAACAAGTTGTGTTTTTTTTTCCTTTCTCAAAAACGAAAAAGAAATGTGCATGTTGCAGCAGATATCTCCCTGAAAGAATGAAAAAAAGAACTCTTATGCTGCTTTGTTTTGGCTTTTAGATGGCCGATATTCATCTCTTCCGGTAGCAGTAACGATGTCCGTTGCCGCAGATTCAATACATCTCAGTTTCTAATTTCAGACTTGCTCGAGGCAGGTGTCAAAAGAACGGGAAAGGAGGGGTGAAAAAAAATAAAAAGTGGCACATTCTCACAGATTAAGAGTTAAAATCAGAGGCTTCTCCTTTTTGAACACTGTTCTTTATCGAAAGTGTTAAATAGACACGCTACGTGACAGAAGGAATGCATGTTCGAGAAAAACACGTATAAAATATTCATTGAGGGGTTAGCGAGGACGTGATGTAAACATTGAGCGTTTGCAATCTCTAACCAATCCAGTTTCCGGGCAACTTCATTATTTAAATCTCTTCAGCCGATTTCTTCAACCGATTTCTTCAACCCAGATGGAAAACGAGTCGATGCAATATTCATATCCACGTCCAGTGGATATCAAAAAGACAACGTGCGCGGGACAAAAAGAACAAGTTAGTCAAGGTCATCGAGTGCAAGAACATTGCTTTAAATGGTTATCTGAATGTTTTAGGCCTGATTTCTTAAAACTTATTGTGTTTCCGTGTTTGAATGATGAGTCATGAGTCTATGGATGGAGTGAGCACATCTTCCGGTAACTGTCAAACAGGAGTACTTTGAGGAAGTTATAAATCAAACAGTTTTTTTTCTTCCTTTTACAGCTATTTCGTTTTACCGTCGTTAATATATATATACCGTCTCGCTATTGCATTGGTCTCCGTCACAAAAGTGGGGGTTAAACCAAACGTGCCATGCCTGACCTTCGGGACTTGTCGGTTCCTGTTTCAAATAGATTGGATTTATATTACTCGGGTATACTGCGTAAACCATAAATCGAGACAGATTACCATGGGCCCAGGTGCTTTCTCTTTGTTTCCGTTTTCTTTCTTTCTTTTTATTATAAAAACCGGTTTTGCGGCTCAAATTTGAGATCAAAAGATAAGAGAGGAAACTCCGCGACAATTTTTAAAAATAAAAGTACTGATTCATGCACAGAACACACACCACCACTGCGATGCCTGTCCCACGGTTGGCTCTTTTCCGTATGACTGACGAGTACTTTTGGAAATTTTTTCCCTCGATACCTTATATAGCCTCGCCAAACAACTTAATTATAAGTTATTTTCGTAAAACTAGAGATAATATGAGGATTATGAGCTGAAATTCAGGTCCTGTGAGTTAGATGTAAAAGTGAAAATCTCTGATACATAGTGCAAGATATTCTTTAGTTTGACGCCTTTTCTCAGTTTATACATTCATCACCACGTATACAGGTGCAAAGCTATATTTTCGACTTATTTTTAAGTTTTCAGATATGATAAACGTTGCATTAATATTCATTGACTTATACATTGAAAGTAAATAATATCGATGGCAAAATCTAACTAGTTTTCCAATATGACACATACTGTTAAAGTTTTTCACATATCTACTTCACAGTGTCATAGCTATTCTTAGATTCCGTCTATTAGGAGTAAGGGTCCAACATTCAATCCCGGATCCTGCCACTATTTTTGCCTCGATCCGGCCATCCCGCCCCAGTCAGGATATTTATCTCGATCGCGCCTGTAACGTGTGATTTTCCGTTTTACATCCCGCATCCCGCCGTCAATTTTAAAACCATCCCGCACCAGGAAAACCTTTTAGCCTGCATCTCGCCATTAAAAGTTTTGTCATCCTGTATCTCGCCTTCACGTTTACTTTCATCCCGCATCCCGCCAAACCTATGTTGGGCTCTCAAGAATGGCAGCTTTTGAAATGTAACAGCGGTGTACTGGGTGGCCGCTGACTTTATGGCTGCGGCCAGGAGCCATAATCGGGCACCCGATTATGGTTCCTGCTGCGGCTTTATTTTCGTGCGTCGGATGCAAACTTCTCCCGATCAAAGTGAACAAAGATCAATGCAAGTCAATGAACGCAAGTGAACGCTGGAAATCACGACCACAAGAAAGGCACAGACAACCTTTAGGACCCTTTTAGACAAACAGACAGCCAGCCTTCATTTAAGCACGATTAAAATTAAAGCTTAGTAGCTTATGCGGTATCAATCTACTACTGCATGCACGCAGTACGAAACTAAGTATTTTACTTCTAAGGTCTCTTAATAGGTCAGTTCGGCACTCACTATAGGGGACATGTGGCGGGGACGTCGGTGAAAGCCCTTTCGTGTGCAAGCATGGGACGCATGTTGCAGGAATGGTGGACACAAAGCGGATTGAGGCATAACAATGTGTCAAAGCGGGTACAGTTTGCGAGAGTACACGATGTGACATTGACAATTGAGGCCATTTCCCCCTGTTTTATGACGCATGTATTCAAACCAGCTGAACTAGTCATGCATGTGTGGCGGGGAGAAAATTTTGTACCTGCAACAGTGTGCCGACCTTTACATTATCATTCGGTGACAGATTTTCATGAGATATTAAATATTACACATAAAAAGGTCACAATATACAAGTAGTACGAGATTAGACAAGTAGTACGAGTAACATTTGAACTTCAAAAATGAACTAGAGGCATATAGTTTAATTAGTTTTTGTAACTAGAGCAGAAGCCCTCTTTACGGACATCCGCACAGATGTGTTCAAGACATTATGATTATTCATGCCGACAGTTATGTTTGTCGTGATGAAAACTCATCTATTCTCTCTTACATTAGCCCGCATATCGTAGCGGAGACCGGTTAATACGGACAACGGACACTTTTCTATGAATTGCTCAACTTTCCAAAATGGCGGATGCTGACAGCATGGAAGCGCCTGAATCTTCTTCCTCAAATCCTACTACTGCAAGAATAGTTTGATGAATTTTTTTAGCCTATAAGTGATCCAAACTCGATTTATTTTTTAAACAAAAAAATAAGAGGTATTTAGAGGACTTTTCACAATATCACAATTTTTTCGTGATATTTAGGACACAACTTGAGCATTTCCGGAAAGATATTCAGGCGATTTTACGTGATAGTTCCATGGGTAAGGTCAGGCTTTCCGTCCGTACAGACTCTGGGGGAGGGGGAGGAGAGTCTCAAGGTAAACCAAACGGGGGAACTCAAGAATTCTTGTTTTAGCTAGAATACCATTCAGAATGTGAAAATACCCACCTTTTTCTCGATGTCTTCCTGCTCGACAGGCTTGCGCTCATCCACCTTCCAGGTTTGTGATGTTACGATGTCACACATTTAGCTTAAGAGCAGGATCTGGGTACGAGATCCGGCTGCCATAGTAACGTGCTAGAAATCAAGGCTTTTTTTTAACTTTTTCATTTATTTACTTACTATTTTACTCGTTTCGGTGGTTTCGGTGGTTTCGTTTCGTTGTTTCGGGTTTTAGTACATGCCGCAGCGGTTGGTTTCGAGTCTACGATCTCTCAGAATATTGTTCTGGATTTTGGAATTTGATGACGTCACATGAAAACGATCTTACTCGCCCTTTCTCAGGGAGGTAGGGGTGCGCACCTCTGCACCCTCCCCCTAGATCCGCCCCCGCCAAGCCCTGAGTGACCACAAGGAGACTGGAACCGTTGTGCTGACCAACACTATTAAACAGCATTTGTACCTTTGCAAGGTACAAAGCTATTAGTTAAAAATCTTGTTTCTCATTTAAACCTATGACAAGCAACTTGCTCGGATCTTGAAGGGTCTCCTTCAAGCCCCTCTTCTCACGTCCATTCTGTCCCTCCTAATATATTTTCCTTTAATACTCAAACATTGATTCCTAGCAAACGTGGCTTTAAAATGGCCTGCTTAAACATCACTAGTCTCCCGAGACATATCGACGAGCTTCGCATCATTTTGCATAGTAAATGCCTCGATTTGCTAGCAGTCAATGAAACTCGATTACATGAAATTATCGCCGATAATGAGGTCAATATTGATGGTTACGATATCATTCGCCGCGACCGACCGCTAAACGGCAGAAATGGAGGTGGGGTTTGCTTTTATGTTCGTTCTAATATTAATTATAATGTTCGCTTGGACCTCGTATTTGACCAACTTGAAAGCCTTATTATCGAAATTAGCAAACCAAGAAGCAAGTCTTTTATTGTTGCTACATGGTATAGACCTCCCAATTCACCTTTTGAATTATTTTCTGATTTTGAATCTTTTGTTGGAAAGCTGGATGCTGAAGGGAAAGAGTATTACCTTATGGGCGATCTTAATTGTAATATGCTCCCATCATCTCTGAATAATGTAAATACCCAGGCGTTACTAAACATTACTGATATTTATAATCTAAAACAACTTATTAATGAACCGACAAGAGTAACGCCTGTGAGTAGCACTTTAATTGATGTTATTTTCACTAGTCACCCGGACGATGTATCTTGCTCTGGAGTATTTCATGTCGGAATCAGTGACCATAGTTTGATTTATGTTTTTCGTAAAATTTCATTGCCATCCGCCGTCAAGGGAAATAGTACTGTTTCGTATAGGCAATTTAAAAATTTCGATCGTTATAGGTTTCGGTCGGACATCTTGGCTCAACTGTGGGCTGATCTCATGGGAATGGATAACCCCAATGAAATGTGGTCGAAATGGAAAACTTTGTTCTTAGTAGTGTGTGATCTGCATGCTCCACTCCACACTAAATACGTTCGTGCTTCTAAAAGTCCATGGATTACTCCTGAGCTTAAGAATTTGATGTATCGGAGAGATCGTCTTAAAATTAAGGCTTTGCGGACGGGTGATCCAAGTGATTGGAATAATTTTGAGAAGTTGCGTAATGAAGTGAACAATGAGATCAAGAATGTAAAAAAGTCGTATTATTATGAAAATTTGGAAGCTTACAATGGAAATTCGCGCAAGACATGGGAAACTATCAATGAGGTGACACGCCGCAAATCGGATAAAGCTGCAATTAACGAGCTTGAGCTCAATGGAATGAGAATAACGAATTCGACCGAAATCGCAGAGGGTTTTAATAAATTTTTCGCAGAAATCGGTCCCGAACTGTCCAGGGTTATAGAGGAAGTCGGCACCTCTTTCGATGAATATATTTACCAAACCAGCAATTCTTTTAGTTTTCAGCGTGTGACTCAATCGCACGTTTTGTCCCACCTAAATAAATTATGCAAGAGAAAGGCTACAGGTCTCGATTCTGTGTCAGCAAGACTTCTAAAAGAATGTCCGGATTTAATCTCCTGGTCACTCGCTCTGATATTCAATCAATCGATCGATACTGGTATTTTTCCTGATGAATGGAAAAATACAAGAATCACGCCTCTTTTTAAGAAAGCAGGAAGTAGGAGTGATCCTTCTAATTATCGACCGATCTCGATTATCCCGGTTGTGGCCAAGGGTTTCGAGCGAATTATTTATGATCAGTTGTATCATTACCTAAATGAAAATAATCCTCTCAGTAGACACCAATCCGGTTTTCGCTCGCTTCATTCTACAGTTACTGCATTGATTGAGGCGACTGATAATTGGTCTTTAAACATCGATCGTGGCTTTATTAATGCCGTTGTATTTTTAGATCTTAAGAAGGCTTTCGATACTGTGGATCCCTCTATTCTTCTCTCAAAATTACAAGCTTATGGTATTCAGGGTTCCACAAACCAATGGTTCTGCTCTTATTTAAAAAACCGAACCCAAACGTGTCTTGTAAACGGGAATAAATCGTCCAAAATGTTCCTTCGCTGTGGTGTTCCACAGGGAACGATTCTTGGGCCCCTTTTATTTCTATTGTATATAAATGATTTGCCTAATTGCCTCCAGCATTCCCAACCAAGGATGTACGATGTACGAAATAAATAGTTGTATTAATCTTGATTTGGAGAGAATTCGTGTGTGGCTTGCAGCCAACAAACTAACTTTAAATATGACAAAGACAGAATTCCTTCTGATTGGTTCCAAGCAAAGGCTTTCAATCCTACTGCTAATATCAACCAGTTTCCGATAAAACGAGTCTCGACTGTTAAATCCTTAGGTGTACACATTGATGAAAATCTTACTTGGGAGTGTCATATCAATGAGCTTTCCAAAAAGATTGCTTCTGGCATTAGCGCCATTAAACGTATTAGGTATTCGGTCCCATATAAGACTTTACTTTCCGTTTACAATTCATTAGTCCAACCTCATCTCGATTACTGCAGTTCGGTGTGGGGATCCTGTTCTAAAACTCTTTCTCAAAAACTACAAAAATTACAAAATCGGGCAGCACGCGTCATAACTTTTTCAAATTACGATCGTAATACTGATGAATTGTTGAGGATGGTCAACTGGGTTAAACTGGACCGTCAACGCCTTGTTAATAAATCAATAATGATGTACAAGATTGTAAATAATATGGTTCCGGAATATCTTTGTTCACGCTTTGTCTTCCGTTCCGATACTTTGACTTATAAGCTAAGAGATAGTGATGGTACGCTTGCTATCCCACAGCCCCACACTAATTACTGTAAAAAAAGTCTTTCTTACAGCGGAGTTGTACTATGGAATAGTCTGCCCTTGAATATTAGACAATCGCTCTCCCTTAATCAATTTAAATCTAAGTTGAAGAACTATGATTTTGACAGTGGTCTTATATAAATTTTATTTTGTTTTTATACACGGCTTCTTTGTAAAGCAGGTTTTTATCATTTCTCTTATTCTAGTAGTTATTTACAATATTAAATTAGTTAGGTAGTTAGATTTATTTAAATTAAATATTGTATAGTCCTAAAGGAAATACCGTGTCTAAATAAAGATTTTACCTTTACCTTGACCTAACAGCACGTAGTCGATTTATTACTGTTACACCACAGAAGTATCGTGCTGCGTGAATTACCGGGGGGGTACTCCCAGAAATGTTGGGTGGGGGTGTGCGGCCCACTTCCCAAAAAGCCTTACCCTATCTATGACCAAAATCTGCGAGTTTTGCTACCCTGTTTATGACCTGGCCAAAAATTCGATACCCTATTTATGAACCGTTGTGGCTGGCACAGTTGCCCTAAACGTAAGTTACGAAGGGCTTTCATTGACGGTCTTATTGATAATGATGAAAAAGTAGCTTCTTCCAAGAAACATACCCAATTGAAGACTAGAGTGCTAAAACCATACCCTATTTAAGACCAAAACGGCCAAAATCGATACCCTTTATGACCAAAACGGCTGAAAAACCCTACCCTTTGGGGCCGCACATACCTATGTATAGCCGATAAAAGGGAGTACCACCCCCCTCCCCCCCCCCCTAACCGGGGTCATTGCCCGAGAACAAAGCAAAACAAAACGAAGAGACGAAAAGACAGAGTAACAGTCTAGAAGGAAAGCGAAAAGGAAAGTGGTAACGAGAAGTTACTTGCGAAGAATTTACCAATTTGAGCAACATTTGAAATGGAAGACAGATGGCAACTACTATTTGACTCTTTCCGAAAGTAAAGGAGCTCGTGTTTCACGTTCGTTAATGCCTAACTAAACAGTTCCGGTTCGGACCTTGTCAAACCTGTCAATGTGATGTTGTTCGAACCTAAAAGCTTTTCTACTTTTTTTGGCAGTATGTAGAACGTTTCTTGTGGTTAACGAAGGCATGGAAGCAGCAGACGTTTACTATCGCTATCAGGTAAGTGCTGTACGCGCGTGCCTGGCGTGCCTACGGCTGTCGACGTCGATCGCTCATCGTTCAGTTCTCTGGAACTATTCTGAAGTTCTCAACACGGTACATACAGGACGCAATTTTGTCCGGTGGCAGCAATTTGTATCTGGCACTTTGGAAAGTAGAGGTTGGAAAATAGAATCAAATCTTCAATGAATTTAAAACATGCAAGCAAAAGTTCAGGTAATAAATTGTGAGAGATACCGACATAAAAAAAATTGAAATCCAGCAGATTGTAGCGTTCTACGTTCTCGAACCTAACAAAGGTCCACATTTTTCCCCAAAGCACCAAAAATCGACCAAAGCATGTGTGAAAAATATACTTTACTGGCTTTCATCCGTGTCCAGGAGATCTGATTACCCACATGGTGGGGGGACTTGGACATTCAGTCTGTAGCTGGGAGAGTTGGTATTTTATCCGTAGATGCATACTGTTGTCTTGTAGTCTATGTCAATAGTTCTGCATTCAATCTGCTCTTAGGGCGCAGCCATATTTCTCCAGGAGGGCAAGAACAATGACCGGTTTGATACCCACCCAACCCGTCAAACAGTACGATGGTATCTTATTGCCCACTCAACATTTTTCTATATTTTGGACATGATGGCGGCACTCTTTCTTCTTGCCTTGGGACTGACTGAAAAACCTGCATCAGGGGAAGTACCTGAAGATGATACACTATATCTCCCAGTGATTGTAAGTACTTAATGATATGGTTCATCACAGCAACATTTTGAAATCACTTATAGAGATATCAACTTAAAATGCCAGGATCAGATCTAACTAATAGGCATACTTTGGAACTTTTCAGTCAAGATGCCCCTAAAGTTTACAAATCAGAGAAAAGCACCTTGGAATATTTGGTTATTTAACAATTGTTTCATGGGTACGCATTGGATATGAGATTGTAGATAGCAAATTAGGTGGGTAGTGCTGAGTTGGCTATAACCATCTTATATCCAACAAGTGCAAGTGGAATACTTGTTTCATTTTAAAAAAGCCCCCAAAATATAGAAAACTAAAAAAAAAAAAAAAAAATGAAATAAAAAAGCCCCAAAAAATTATGTATAAAATATACATGTACCATATAAATTAAGTACTTGTTGAGCATGGTATAATAGCTCATGATGGCTAAGCCAATCAAACTCTCGAATTGTATTATTCAAAGATCCAGTTTTGATAATGAATGATTACAGTTGTCTCTAAGTTACAGTTGGGTTCTCTCATTATATACCAATAATGTGGGAACATTTTCTGGATAAATCATTTTAGGTCCATGGAACTTTGGAAATTTTGTCTCTGTCTGTTATTGCTACTGGAATGGCTATAAGACTGAAGTGGCAAGGACCAAAGCTCTTCTTCTCTCACAAGAGGACACTTCTGAAGGTACAAGAAAAGGAATATGTATTGTTAGAATATACACTGTCAGTGATCTTGGTGTTTCAAGCAATGTGATTGGTTTGCTATCTCTGACTAATTAAGCAGTCTTTACTCCCTATGCGGTAAATAATGCATGATCCAAACAAAAACAAAATGGCCAGCATAAACTTGTGGTGTGCCTGAGTGTTTCTAAATCAGAAATCCTGAGCAGTTTCGGGACATGTCCTTGGCAATCAAAGATTTACATGTAATCAATCTATAAAGCAAATCTGACCACCAAGGTTCATCAGCAGCAGCATAAAGTGATATTCAAGCATAGCAACTCAACAAATATTCAGGAGAACGTCATAATGCAAGAAAACATTCAGTCTTCACAACAGTCCAGTGCACATGGTATTATTTCAGGTGGTTCCTAATTGCCAACTTCTCTTTCAATTTTATTTCAAGTGAACTTCAAAACTTTAATTTATTGACTGGTGAAAATGTTTTGCAAGCAAACTTTCTATTTAGATTACTGATTTGGATGGTGTTAAAGGGCCATTTTGCTAGATTCTCATGAGGATTTTATCAGATTGACTAGATTTGCCATGTTTGAAGATTCTGTAAATTAGTTTTATGAATGCTTTGTAGCACATTCATGTTTTCCGCGCATGGACGGAGAGGTCAATAATTTTTAACAAAAGGTGGCTGATAAGTTTCTACCTCTTTCCAGCAGTCATACTTTGATGGGTCAATACTACAACTCTTTATCAAGGGATGTTACAATATTGGTACATGTATCACATAACTGCCCAATAATGGGTAAACAAGTTGCAATAATCTTCATGGCATAGTGTGTTACCATAGCAGCAATATGACCTGTTCAATGCGATCACCCTTAATTCTAGCTTTAAGGGCTTATAATTGAAAGCAACTTGCTGAAACCCTTTTTTATTACTGAATTCTGATAAGAATGATTTAAACTTTTCATGAAGTTTTAAAAAATTCCATAGGTGGGGTTCAGAGCCTAAAATTGAAACCAGAAAATGAATTCCAGCTCAAAATAATTTGTATTTCTCTTTGTGTAAGAATCATGGTGACGAATCCTGAACAAGTCAAAAATGTTTATTTGATAACCTTCATACCTACTCATCAGGTTGTTGTTTTGTCTGTGGTGTTTGTGGAAGCCATTGTTGTCCTTGCGAGAAGTCAAAACCATGTACGAGTGACAAGAGCTCTTCGACCACTCTTCTTAATAGATTCTCATTATTGTTTTGGGGTTAGAAGGTGAGCTTTTTTTCTGCATAGCCTGTATATTTTATTTTTGTACTAAGGAACCTTTGTGTACTGCATCAGCTTACATTTGTGCCTTTTTTGCTGGTGAACTTCTCAAAGAATAATGATGATGGTGATTTTAATTTCTTTACAGAGTTCTCAGACAAATTCTGCTCTCACTTCCACCAATCTTGGACATGCTGTTCCTGTTGCTCTTTATCATGGTAATCTTTGCAATGCTTGGTAAGTTACTTAGTTTGACAAACAGTTGACAATATTTGTCCAAAATTTGGTGTCTAATATTTTTCTTCTGTCTTCAGTTATACATGAGTTAATTTCTGAAGTTTTTTATGCTGACTTTTATATTCTTGTTGATACTTAATTTTTTGTGTTCATTTGCAGGTTTTTACCTTTTTTCTGACAATGAAAAAGATGAGGTAAACAATACTTGATTAAAATACTTCATCGCGGTATTGAACAGCCATTACGTTCATGTATACAAATGTATACTTTAGGAGAGAAATTAAATAATATTAACAACTTTGTAGTATTATGAAACATACACTTGTTTGTACAATTTGGCTCAGGTCTTGCCCTCCTAAATTTCCATAATATTGTAGGCCTGATGTGTACATTAGCTACAGTAAAGTGCTGCTGGCAGTGGACTTTGTATTGATCAACATGGCAGCAATGGCTTACCATATTTCCTTGATTATACACCAGGTCCTGAATAAATGCCCAGTCTTCCTGGCAGATTCATAAATACCCTTAAGGAATTTATATTTGTGTTGTAATTAACTTTAGGTAAAATTATAAAATATTTAGCTCTAAAAAATAAGGTCTAGAAATTCTAACAAAGTCCAGTCTTGAATAAACTGCAGAAATCAAATTACGACCTGATCCATGTACACTGTAGCTAAGTTTAAAATAAACGATGGGGGCATTTAATCAAGAAAATATGGTAGGTGGCTTAAATTAAATCTTGGCAAGATTTGGATTTTAGAAACAACAGAAGCTGAAGATGGATAATATTATGTACCCTAACAAAATTTACTTTATTTTAAATTGGGATCATTTTATTATGAAATTTGATCTGCCAAATTTTAGAGTAGTGTTTATCAACGACTCACTTTAATTTGTCATTGTTTCTTAGTTTTTCAACAGTTTTTGGAGGAGCTTCATTAGCTTGTTTGTCTTACTCACCACAGCAAAGTAGGTGACTAATTCATGCTTAACATTATTGCAATACTGTTGAGTGCTTTATTTACCCCTTCCCTACCAGAGCCAAATACCCTCTCCAACCAGCAGCAACTGTGGATAATTTATTCAAGCCACGGCCAGCAACTGAGCTCTCAGTAACTTTCTTTGTTTGAAGACATACTTATAATTATTTTATGTATTGGGTGTTTGGGTGACACAACCTGGGATGTATACATCCTGGGTAGGGAAGGGTTTTAAAGTCCTGTTGTAAAACTAAAGCAAGTGGTAGAATGAAAAATATAGCTGATACATTTGAAAACTGTCTGTTGAAGAGGGCAGACAGCAAAGAGTTGGATATGGCTAAAAAGTCATTTTTCTGAAGCTTTTATTTATTTCTTACTCTGTAGCTATCCTGATGTGATGATGCCATCCTATCAGCGGTCACGGTGGGCTGTCATATATTTTGGTGTTTACATCTCAGTTGTTCTTTACTTTCTCATGAATTTGGTAAGGTTATATGCCTTTCACAGTATGATAAAGTATTTTCAGTAATTCTTTTGGTTTGCAAATAAAGTACTCATTATGCATCAATAACATCCACAAGCACTCTCCCCACCACTTTGTTTCAGCAGCACTTTTATTACTTTAATTAATTTTTCTTTTTTCTGTGATTGGCCGTAACTGATTGCATAGTATGAGCTTGTGCTGGCACTATCAGGCAACAGAATGGCAATGCATGACTACCAAACTGTAGTGCCTGCTCAGCAAAGTGGCTCAAGAAACACAGCTCTATCCTCCTTTCATTTGTTTTTTAGAACATAAAATTTCTGTGGGCAGCTATCAGTTAATAGGCCCACAACAGAAAAACTCTTAGATGTATACTTGGTTGAACTTGTTCTTACATGTATAAATGGTTGAACTTGTTATATTTTTCTACCCTTGTTGCAGCTTTTGGCTGTGGTGTATGACACATTTACCAACATTGAAAAGAACAAGTTTAGAAAGCTGTTCCTTCACAAAAGGTAGGAAAGTCTTGTATTTATTAATGCTGTCAGAAAACTTTCAAGCACAGAGTGTACACAAGAACATTAAAACATCTTGACCTCAGAGGATCACACTTACTTACATAGTAAATTTGCTAATATTCAGTGTTCAAAGCAAAATCATCTTGAATCAATCAACTAAGCTACAATTATTACAAGTTTCTGAAGGGTCTATAAACATTCTTTTATAACTTCTTCTTTTAGGCATAATAATATATGAAACTTCTGTTTTGATAAATTCTGCTTAATATAGTATCTTAATTAACAATATTAACAATAATTATTAACAATATTAACAATATTAACAAATATTAACAATATTAACAATATTATTCCATGAGTGAGCGTTGGATATGAGATGGTAGATAGCCAACGAGGTATGAAGTGCAGAGTTGGCTGTAGTGGTCTTATGTATATCCAACAAGTGCAAGTAGAATAATTGTTTTATTAAAAATGCCCCCACAATGTAGAAAACTAAACTAAAACATAAATGCCCAAAAAACTTACATGTACTCTTACCATATTTGTAAAACACGATATAACAGCTCATATACCATGATGGCTAAGCCAGTGAAAACTCTTGAATTGTTTTTTCTAGTGATCCAGTTTTTAATAACCCATTGACTCCCAGAACTATTTGCCAAAAACGCAATTTTGGACATTTTGGAGATTTTCAGGCTGGATATGGGCCAAATGAACTCCAATCTACTCAAAAAGGCATGTGCAACATAACAGCATGCTGTTCTTTCCACTAGCATCGTGTTTTACAACATGTTTGCTCAGGCATGCGCAGAAATCAAAATTTCGAGATAGCTTTTGGATGAGAAAGTGACCTACGTCTTTAGGCTTTTCGTTTTATTTTTTTTTTGCCTTTCCTTTTTTTCCTTTTCTTATCTTTTTGCTGCAGTGATTGGCCTTCTACTCGGCTTGCTTCCAGTTAAAAAAAGCCTGAGAAAGCATCATTGAGACGGGCAATTTTTACCCTGGAGTAGCCAAGTATAGTTGCAAGAAATTTTGCTTTGAGTTTTTCACTCAAATTTCTGAGCAATTTTGTGCATATTTCAGGCTCCATTGAGCCCATCACTCTGATCTGAGTATCATTGGAAAGATCTTTTCCTCCTGCAGAAGTTGAGTACAGATGATGCCAATTTTGGTCAAAGCTGATGACGTCAGAAATGGAACAAAGGCCAAGGCTTGTCACGGACGGTTACGGGTGGCACGGGAGTGAATGGGATAATAAACAATGATGATCCAAGTTATGAATATTACATACATTTGACACAGTTGCATGGTGTGATATTATCTCATTCATTGTTTCTATTTTACATCAAGGCAAGCTGTTAGGCAGGCTTACAAGCTACTCTGCTCTGAAAGTGTAAGTTATTCTAGGGTTTCATGTGACGTCATCATTTTCTTAAGTCCGAAACTAAAGAGCCACCAAAGTTGTTATCCTCATCAGGCATAAGAGGGGGTAAATTTATATCTGGTAACAACTTTTCAGCTCAATAGCTTGCTCTGTCTGCAAACAGGCACATTTTGAATTTCAGAGTTATGGCGGTGCGTGACATAAAGCTATGAACGTGTTTGTCGAAAAATATATACTTATCTCGTGATTTTTAACCTTTTGGAAGTTAAAGTGTTAGGAAAAGTGCTTATTTAAATGTTTGCTTGATCAGTTCAGATATTCAATCGCCTAGATAACCAAAGTAAGTTCCAGGAGCCCGTTTCTGAAAGGTCCTGAAAAGTTTTTGCACCCGGAAAGCTGTAGCAAAATCTCAGACCTTATGATTACAGAGCTGTTTTATTCACATATTCTTAATATAAACAGAGGTTCCATTTCAAGAAGTTTCAGGCATATACACCACTCTGTCTTTAAATACCGATTAACTAAAAATGGCTTTTCGGGGCTTTCGAGAAACAGGCCCCAGATGTTTACACTATTTTCCGGCTGCCATGTTGGTGTACAACATGGCGGCTCCATACTGGGCTATGTAAATTTGTATTAGTGCAATGTAAAATAATCTATGCACCTGCAATGTCAACTAATACAATGATTTCAAGAGCTTTAGCTACTGGTCAGCAGAATTACTGCAAAAACTTTACAAACAATGGAAGGATATCATTTGCATAATCTGCACCACCACTAAAACCCTTGGATTGCTCATGCAATCTCCGGGTTAAAAATTTTAAATCAATTTTTATTATAATATAATAATTGTATTATAATGTGACTGTATATTTGTTTTACAGCCTCCGCACTGGATCTCATTAAGTAAATTTATTGGTTTGATGTCATTTTACAAACCCAAAAGTAGTACGTATTGTTAACATGTTTGTGTGTCGAATATAGTATCACCACTTTAAAGATACTTGATTTATTCTGTGAATTTATATAATGCAGTGAAGGAGTTTTTTTTTGTGGAGTTACAATTATGGGTGCAAAGATTGAGATCTAAAGCATGAACATGACTGCTGAGATTTAATTTTACTGTTGCTTAAATAACAAAATTTAATGTAGTTGTAATGTATGTTTAAGGGGTGACATCAGTCTGTTGGTGATACTTTTCTAAATTTCAAACTTAAGGCACAGGGACTTCAATGGAATTGTGTTTACTGGATTTAGTACTAGCTTAATTTGTAATCTTATCTATGTTGTTGATAATAGTTAAATTTCTTCACGAGCAAGGCTCCACTGGCAACCATTTGATTCTGACACTCTCTACTGGCCAATAAAAGGGCATTCATGTACCTAAAGTGTACAATGTATTTCTTAGCTTTTCAATTCACTTGCATAATAATAATAATAATAATAATAATAATGATAACGATAACAATGATAACAATGATAACAACGATAACAATGATAACAATCATAATAATAGCAATAGCAACAGTAACAGTAATAGTAATAGTAATAGTAATAGTAATAGTAATAGTAATAGTAACAGTAACAGTAACAGTAACAGTAACAGTAACAGTAACAGTAACAGTAACAGTAACAGTAACAGTAACAGTAACAGTAACAGTAACAGTAACAGTAACAGTAACAGTAACAGTAACAGTAACAGTAACAGTAATAGTAATAGTAAGAGTAAGAGTAAGAGTAAGAGTAAGAGTAAGAGTAAGAGTAAGAGTAAGAGTAATAGTAATAGTAATAGTAATAGTAATAGTAATAGTAATAGTAATAGTAATAGTAATAGTAATAGTAATAGTAATAATAATTACTATTATTATTGTAGTAGCTATTGCTCAACAGGAGCATTTGTAAATTTTGGCAGCCTACCCACCTTTCCCTTTAAAGCATATAAATTTATATGCAGTTATTATATTATGCACAGCCTGTCTATATTTTTCTTGTTACCTCTCTAATTTTGGTATTGGGTTACATGTATGCCAGCCCTAGCTTGCCTGGAGCAATTTCTGGGTGATTTAGCTCTGTTTGCTCATCAAAAATATATTGTCTTGAGAGAGACTCTTATTGTTAAGTTAGGTTTCTCTTTTTTATTAGCTCTTGTGGAGAAATATCTCATTTTCAAGTCATTGGACACAAGTCGGAGAAGACAACTGAGGTAATTTATATTAAAACAAATTTAAAACAGTATAATGATAAAAGCTGCTACAACTGGAATCTGTTACATTTTATGAGCCAAGTACATTTTTAGAATTATGCAGAACAATGTAAACGGTGAAAAAATGTAACAATTCAAGAAGTTATAATGCCTCTCATTCTCCTCCTAAGATTGTGTTAAAATGAGTACTGGACTGAAAGGGGGAAGTACCATTTCCCCATTTGTTCTTAATATTGCAGTGAGGAGAAGTCAAACCTATGCCCTGTATGAACCAACTGTGCTGGGCAGCAAATTTGCGTTCTTTACATGCTAAAAGAACCAATCGTAATTGCAATATTATAAGATAACTGTTCAATAATGTTTCATGATATTTCATCTATAAATCTTAAATGAAACCATGTCTGTCTTGTTTAAACATGTTTTACATTATATTGTCTGGCTCACTGTTGCCTCATTTTCCACTTTTACTTCTAGTCTGGATGAATTTTATCACATATTTGAGAACAGTGAGATGAAGTGGAAGCAAGTATGTCCCCTGAACTAAATTAATATTATCCTGTATGGTCTGCAATTTGTGTTTCGCTTTACATTGCCCTGCAAGACAGATGTCCTTTGGGCTTACCAGGGAATCTTCTAAAACACGACACGAGAAGCCTATAAAGAGTATCTGAGGCTACCTGAGTGTGCATCAGCTTGGGTCTTCAAATGCAATCCAACAAATAAATCGCTACCCAGGGGGCAACTGAATTTAGTTTTGTTGACATTAGTCCAATGATTGTCAAATCAGCGATGGATAGTGAATGAGTGTTATCTACCTTTGGACAACTTAAGTTGTGTATACAGTATAGCTGCGATTGCGATGATCATTCATGTCTTCACATCTTTCTGCGCAGTTCAAATATATGATCTTTCATATATATCTACTTGCAAACTATTTCGACTTCTGTTAATGCCTCTTACATCCCCAACTTTTCAATGGATGGTTTGTGCACCCTGACAAATTAGGAGGAAATCATGTAAATGAAACAGCGTTGTCAGCTCATGCAAAAGGTGCTTGCATGTTGGTGTTTTTTAGATCACAGAGCACTACCAGCAGTGGTTTATCTGTCTAAAGTCTTGGAACTGTCTGTACCGAACAGTCAAAGGTGAGAAATTGAAAAAAAGAAATTTAGCTTGAGTTGTATAGTGATATAATCTAGGGGCATGACATGATTGAAAACTGTTTAGCAGGCTTGCCTCTTCATCCAGGCTTTGAAACTGTTCAACACTTGTTCTTGTATTCCTTCTTGATGTTGAGAAATAAATTGGCAGGTATGGACACAAAATGCGACATGTTGGGAAAAGATTGTGTATATCTCTATACTTAATTGAACACAATTATTGCAAGTTGAATGATGAAACTAAGAAATTGCAGTGATTGCCTGAGAGTAGACAGAAAATACGTGTAGTCTTCACTTGGGCTTAGGGTTGTCCACATTATGCCGGCATAATTGTGAGCATAATAATGAGGCATGAGCATCGAGCATTATGCCAGCATAATAGTAAGGAAAATTCCCGGAAATATGTCAAAATATCGAAAATAAATAAATAAATAAATACATCGGAATTAGGTACAATCTCGAAATTGGGATTCTTGATTTCCTTTGGAGAAATATACGTGACAATCGACTGCCCCAGACTTCACGACAGGAAACGGACGTGGCCACGTGGGGCGACTGGGAGTCTGGGACTCATTTATAATCATCCATATAAGCATATTAGGCGATTGTATTTTATTTTAGGTAAAAAATGAATGATCCGGGGGGAAAATTTTGAGCATAATAGTGGGACTTTTTGTGCATAATAGTAACATTTTTTGAGCATAAAGAATTAGCATAATAGTGATAAAAGTGAGCATAATGTGGACAACCCTACTTGGGCTGTCCTGTTATTCAGATTTGCGTCACCTAGACAGGCAATTTACATAATTAATATTAATACAAGAGGCTCTTTTTCTTCTACAGGTATCCGATGGCTGATAACACAGAAAGCCTTTGAATACGTCATTTGTAAGTCCTCTCAACATGTTTACTGTTACATCATAGTTAGTAGAGGAGACTTCCACTAACTATCGTTACATTTTACAATTGAAAGACCTCTTGAAACTTAGGGCAAGAGCCAGAACGGCGAAGCGACGAGAGATGAGAAATGAGAGGTTCTCATTTGTAGCTGGCTCGTTTCACGCGCCGGGGGCTCGTACCGCACGCAGTTCATGAGAGGCTGCTCGCAGGCTAACCATTGTCTGATAGGTGAATCAAATTAAATAATAACTACATGCAGCAGCAGACATCGTTTTTATCTTCTTAGTACTTAATCAAACTTAAGAGTGGTTATGTTTGACTAGTGTGGGAAAGATTCTCAGAACGTATCTTAAGTGTTACTACATGTAACAGTGATTTATTTATTTATTTACAAATCTTATTTGGGAAATTAACCCGATTCAAAGGGACATGATCTCTTCGATTTTTATTACTATTTGTACAGATGCGGTCATCATTGCAAACGGAATTTCTTTTATCGTGGACATTGTTGTGTTTTCCAGTAAGTAATTTACTTTCTTTGATCTTCTGTTTCACTTACTGATTTCTTAAGATGAATTTTGGCGAATTGTTAACCCTTTGTGAACTTTTCGTTGTATTTACAGACACTCCACAAAATGAACGAGCCAACAAGAGAGAGGAGCTTATGTGGTACCATATTGTCTTCATTTCGAGTGAGTTGTTTTAAACGTTTTGCAGATAATATTATTGGACAGGATGTGTCGTTGCCTTGTTGTTTTACTCGCGTGGTGTATGGTCGGGGTTGATTCCTTAATAGTTGAACAACATAAAGTTCGTAGAAGCACTCGCGGACTTTTCCGATTATTATCCAAACACGAAATAGAACCAGTGCGTACGAGTGACCTAAGAGTACACTATACTCCGGAAATGAACCAAGTCATGCAAGGTCAATTCAAGCATCGGGCATGTTTCCGAAGATTGCCGAAGACAGTGTTTGGTTCTGTTGTAAAAGTGGTGAAACTAGTTTTGAAGATTAACTTATGATGTCTGGGTTTAACGGGATTGGTCTTGTCTTGATTTGCAGTTTACGCAGCCGAAGCTGCACTCAAACTGATAGGCCTTGGTGTTAGGAAGTACTTCCTCTCCGGGTGGAATATGTGAGTAGTTTGTGGCTTTGGGTTTAGTTAATCTGTTTGCATCTAAGTGTAAGGTCATTGGATGTTAAAGAAGTGATGCTTAGAAAAGATAACTGATACTATTTTATTTGAAATGCTAATACGAAAAACTAATACTTTGTTTCTGAAGGGTAATTCCTGTTGTATCTCCCCATGTAGACTAAACTGAAGCTTTCTTTTCAGGTTTGACTTCTTTGTGACTCTTGCTGGTTTCATTGGTGCAGTTTCAACATCGTTCAGCTTTATCGTTTGTCTGAGGCCTCTAAGACTTCTGTTGTGAGTATTTCCATAAGTGTTGCCTTCATTAGACGCCAAAAACTCTCACTATCCCCGCCCCCTAGTCAAGTTAGTTTTTCCACGACAATTCCTTGGAAATGTGTTTGCTCTAGCACGGCCAGTTCTAAATCAGAGCGTTGTATATTATCGATTATAATATAAGTTGTTCAAAGGCTTGATTCTCTTTGCAGGCTTTTCAAATTAAAGCAGAGATACCGTGATGTGTTCGAGACAATGGGTGTCTTATTACCGCGAATGACCAGGTAATGCGCTCAGTCACATCTGTGTGATAAGACTAATAGTTCAGTTAATCTTAACAATTACAATTTTCTCAAATGTGATTGGTGCACGAACTGCTGTATTTTGTACTAATTAATCTGCAAAGTTGTACTTGGACAGCGTAATCGTACAGTTGGCTACAATCGGACAGTTGCATTGGGCCAATCATTTGAAGTCCTCTCAACTAAATCCAACAGTCTCAACATTGATTACAGTCACTGTAGTAACCAATTCAAGTTAGTGACTTTGTTAAACTGGGGAGGTTTATCTCAGGTGACTGTTTTCAAAGGAACTTAACAGCCATTTTTGAAGCTATTCTCCATAGTGTTAATTATCATATTAAAAAATAACCATTAAATTAAATTTGGTCTGTAATCATACTCGTGATTACCAAATCGGGCTCCCGCTTCGTGGTCGTCCGATTTTGTTAACACTCGTATGATTACAGACCGAATTGGACTACACTCAGTCCTATCACCATTCTTGTTTTGGATACGTACGTGCAACTCTGATTGTTTCCCTTATCTTTAACTATTCAACAGTTAGTCTACGAGCTCTAGTTAGCATCGCTTATAGGCAAACAAGAACACGTTGTCACGCATTACTGCATCTACTGAACTCTGACCATCTTGAACATTGAAGGGGTTTTCAGAATTTTGTCCGAAATTCACTAAAAGTTGGGTACCTTACCAACCGTTGCAAGCCGGCCTCGAAACCGTAAGAGGGGTTTCGGGATCTTTAATACTTTTAATAAAATGTACATTTTCCCCTCAGGGTGGCTTTGGTTATTCTTCTGCTGTATTACTCGTTTGGAATCATTGGAGTAGAATGTTTCTCTGGACTTGAACTGAAAAACTGTTGTCAGTAAGTTCTCTTTCGTTTTTTTTACCATATTGCGGCATTGAGGACGACATTAAATCGATGATTTTTTCTCTGAATGCAAGTGTAGTCCTGGCAAGATTTTTCACTGCTCTTCACGTAGTATTTTTTCTTAGCCTTGTTTTCTGCGTTGTACAGGAACACGTCATGGGAAGAGCAATACAAAGAAGACGGCTATTATTACTTAAACAACTTCAACGACTTACTGCATTCGTACGGTAGGAGTTAACCCTCAGTAGCGCAGTGTGAAGTAGCAGCGTGCTAACAATACAACCGTTAAACTTCCTCTTGATGTTAATACATTGTAAAGCCGACATGTGAAAAGAACACACACACAAAAATTAACAACTAGGTGGAAGACTGTCTCAAGACTTTGTGTGAAGGAGCGTTGGCCTCGTGGTTAGTGCACTCGCCTTCGGATCGAGCGATCCGGGTTCCAGTCGTGACTGGGGATATTGTGTTGTGTTCTAGGGCTTGTGTTCTTCACTTTCACAGCACCTCTCTCTACCCAGGTGTATAAATGGGTACCGGCGAATTTAATGCTGGGGGTAACCCTGTGATGGACTAGCATCCCATCCAGGGGCGTGGAAATACTCCTGGTTCCCTAATGCTGGGAAACCGGGATAAGCTCCAGATGTATGGATGTAAGATGGCCTGACGCAGACTTTACCTTTGGAGTTATCCTGAAGTTATAGGAGATACGTTACGGTCACTAATGAGAATTAACGTTCTAAGCTTGGCATTGAAAGAGATCATGACTCGGTGTCAAGGTGGTTAACGTGCAATTTTTTTTTTTTCGCTTAATGTTCGACGGACCGACAAACATGAGGTGCTTTCTCTGCGGTTGCGTTTTCGCTGCAGAATCTGTCATCGTGTTCTCAAATGGTGTTTCTGCCTGGCTGTCTCTTACGTTAGAAAATTTTGAGGCAGTTATATGGAACGCCAGAACTGTCTTATGATACTTTTTTTTTATTATATTGGGTGGTTATGTCATTATATTGAGTAGTTATGTTATTATATTCGGTGATTAACTCATTATACTCGGTGCTTATTCCATTATACTCGGTGCTTATGTCTTTATATGCGGTGCTGTCTTCATTATATTCGGTGCTTATTCCATTTTAGTATATTCTCAGCTCCGACTATTGCATTTCTAGCTCTCTGATTGGCTCAAAAACTCCGACTATGAGCCATTAGTCGGAGTTTTACCTTATATGGAAAACAGTGCGCCAAGTTTAAAAATTTTCCGCTCTGTAAAATTGTTGAAATAAAAATCGGCGGCAAAAACCCGATTAAGAATATACTAAAACAATTATTCCATTCGACCTTGTTGGATATGAAGTGATCATAACCAACTCGCGCTACGCGCTCGTTGGTTATTTATCACTTCATATCCAACGCGGTTTCATGGAATAATTGTTAAATATTCGGTGCTTCCCTCGTTATATTCGGTGCTTTCTTCGTTATATTCGGTGCTTTTTTCCTTATATTCGGTGCTGTCTTTATTATATTCGGTGCTTATTCCATTATATTCGGTGCTTACTTCATTATATTCGGTGCCTACTTCATTATATTCGGTGCTTACTTCATTATATTCGGTGCTAACTTCATTATATTCGGTGCTAACTTCATTATATTCGGTGCTTACTTCATTATATTCGGTGCTTACTTCATTATATTCGGTGCTTACTTCATTATATTCGGTGCTTACCTCATTATATTCGGTGCTTACTTCATTATATTCGGTGCTTACTTCATTATATTCGGTGCTTATTAACCGCGCGGCCATGGGCCGAGCGCGGTTCTAGGTTTACCCGTGGTTTAGTTTTTTTTTTTTTGTCGGTGACCAGACGCAGACCTCCGCTCGGCCAAACTTTGAGTCACGCAACGTGTGATGTTTTTCCGCCAGAAGCTGTTAAAACATAAATACACGGACAATTTTACGGATATTGTTTTCTTTTTTGTGGGTAAAATATATTTTCTTTTCGTTTTATCAAAGCGTTGGATTTAAAGGGAATAATAAATACGCTAAAAAAAGGTATTACGTCAGCCATGGAATGCGCTGACGTTGCAGCTTTCACTTTCGCTACGTGACAAATACGATCGTGTTTACTTTGCAAGTTTATTTCGGCAGAAGCGACGGTCATTAATTTATTTGTAATTTTGTGAGTATTTCTTGTGGTTTTACGCAAATGAAGTAAATCCTTTGACGGTTTCATCGCAGCCAGTTCATAGATCGGAAGGAAAATTAAATATTTGCCAGCCAAGCAACGAACTTGTCAGAACGTGCAAGGATTACGTCATTGGTAGGGAAATAACCACCGTACTAAAGAAAGCCGTGGATAACGCAATTCTTGAATTATGTGACTTGTGTGACTTCTTTGCTAGCCCTTTACTCAAGGGAAAAAACAATTTAATTTAATCGTGATTTTTAAGAAAGAAAGCTGTTGTTAATAGTGTTCGTATCTTCATGCCCATACGTATCCCGAAGAAAGTTCCAGATTAAGACTATTACGTCATCGGAGATGTCACAACGGCTACGACTGATGGTGCGATAATAGAGTTTGTGTTGATCAAGTGCTGTGATGTCTACAGTAATCAATGAATCATCAAAGATTGCTTTGGAATATGCACTGCGTTGCGACTGTAGTACTAAGAAAACAGTTAAATTTTAAACGCGCGGTTATAAGATCTAACAGATCTTCTTGTTTCATTATATTCGGTGCTTTCTTCGATATGATCGTCACCAGTCTTCGCAAGGGGTCGTACAATTTGGAGGTAGTCTAGGGAAAGCCGGGAAAAACGGGTGTCACGAAAACTCAGACCCCTCGAAATTAAAAACTCAATTGTTATCACCCGAATTGCTCTA
>NC_138156.1:2412500-2605000 GCF_964199315.1 Orbicella franksi | reverse complement strand
ATTTTTTCACGTGGCCCCCCCTTATAGCGGTCATTTTTTGGGATGACCCCCCCCCCAAAAAAAAAAAAATTGAACAAACAATATTTAGATTTCAACTTTTTTAATATTTCTCTATTATCCCCCTACTTCATGTTTTGTGAAAGGGAAGTCAATTTCGGATCTCCTAGTTATGGCTCGCCCTGAGCGTGTGGCATTTGGCCTCTCATTGGCATCTCCCTCATCTGAATTGATGAATGCCCACAGTTTTAATGTAAAACAGATCAAATGTATAGAAGCTAAGATGACGAAGGTCACGCAGGATATGGAAGCACTAGAAAATAAGAGCAATTATAACAGCATATTCAAGGGCATACTCAAACAGCACATCAACAAAAGGAGAGGGAAAAAAGAAAACCGCAGAAAGTCAAATGAAAGAAAAAGGAAGCGGACTGAAAACAACGTCCAACGAGTTTATGGAATCTGTGTTGGAAACCCGCTAGGAAATGATCTTCCACAATGCCTTGTGTACCCTCCTAGAACGGCCGTCCCGGAAGAGTGTATTAAAGTTGAGGATGTTGCCACGTCGTTATTTAGAAGAGATGGGCCATACATCGCACAGCTCTTGGAAGGGAATTATTTCACCAATGCTGCAAGAAGCAGAATCACCACCAACCTTGAGCAGGAAGTCAGAGATTATGTTTACACCTTCATGTACCCTGAAGAGTACACTCTGACGGAAAGCATTGCTGCTTCTTGCAGCATCGGTGAAAGAGACTCCCATAGCAGCACAAGCGGCGACGAAGAACTCGACGGCAGCGAAGATGAAGATGAGTGCCAGTGAAAGTTGCATTCGAAAATAACAGTGTTAAATACTTCTTTTCAGTAGCTACAAATGCTTTTTGTCGCCAAACGTTTTTTTAAAGCCAAAGGAAAGTTTGTAATAAATTTGTATCCTGCTTCTATGTTTATTCTATAGCAATTTTTTTGATATTCAAACATTATGCCATTTTAAAGTTTTACTAAAATATTTCACGTCACCCCCCCTTTTTCCCTTATTTTTTTGGGATGGCCCCCCCTCGAAAGCCATTTTTTTTCGCATGGCCCCCCCCAAATCCCACCAGGCCCCCCCCCCTACCTGATAAAAAATGAACGGTCCCTAATGTTCGACGGACCGACAAACATGAGGTGCTTTCTCTGCGGTTGCGTTTTCGCTGCAGAATCTGTCATCCTGTTCTCAAATGGTGTTTGTGCCCGGCTGTCTCTTACGTTAGAAAATGTTGAGTCCGTGCAACAGCCCCACCCCAACCCCCTAGGGTAAGTAAGTAAGTAAAATCTTTATTTAAGTGTCCATAGGTTTAGCCTAGATAGACTAATTGGGAACACTAGCTGACAACACTAATTGACATACGGTACTTAGGCCACTAGGGCCACAAGATGTATCTCTGTTGAGTCACAACTTTAGAAATGGCTCAGTTTTGGGGGCTCAATCTCAGGCAGATCAAGAAAACAATCTAGAACGGGAAGGGAAGAGTTTGTGTTTCTCGGGCTTTTATCGTTTTGCATGGTATATTTTCTGATTCTCTTTTAATTATGTTTTCGCTTTAAGGAAGGGATTGTTTACGTGACATCAGACTGGGCTAGGATATACTTCATGTCATTTTACATTGTCACGATGGTGAGTCATGACTGTTACAAACTCGTCCCTAGACCCGCGCCGGTCAGCTGTGACCAAACGCTCGACCCTCAGGAAAAAGGAAAAAAAAACGGCAACTAGAAAATTCTGGAACCGGAGTAGGAAAATCCTACTTCCTGTTTGAATGTGCGCACTCATGTTCAAGTTCAATTACGGTTTCTGAACATGCGTAGAGAGAGTAACCGCTGCGACTAATGCTGGCTCATGGTGCTAACCAAAAGGATCGTCATCTCTTATCTTGGAACGAGATTGCCGTAGACTTAGAACAGGCTCAAGAATTGCTTTTTCACCACTGGCCGCGCCCTGGGCGCAGATTTTGCGTCTATAACAAAAGGGTCGTCGAGGCGCTGGTTCTTTTATGGTTTTTTAGTTTACAATGTCGCACACGGCCAATCTAAAAGCTAAATCCGTGTGGTCTCTCTTTTTTTTTCCTTTTTTTTTCCACTAGGTTGTTATGACCATCATTGTAGCGTTTATTCTTGAAGCTTTTCTCTTCCGAATTGAATATCGTAAAGAACATCCTACTGACGAGAAGGGTAAGTGGACTTAGCTTAAGTAAGTTCAAACAATAACAAATCTCTAAAGTAAAATGAACGGTTGTTATCAAATCTGTTATTTACAACGACATGCGTGACCTGCCTTGGGTAGGTCCCGCCTCCAAAGCCAACAAAGTTGGGAAAAACGGAAAGAAAGAAAATTTTTGGCGGTCTTTTCTCTGATTATAGAGTAGGTCATTTCATCACACCATAAATGTAAGAGTAGAGGGTACTTGGGTAGTACTCGAGTGGCACATGCTGTGCCATATGTCATTTTGATGTTTATGTTGTTTTCTTTCTCAAACCTCTCTACCAATCACTCTGCCACACGTGAAATCGATAGGCTTCCAGCTACTTTGGATGTCCCACTTCTTTGACAAACTTGAAATCGATTGGCCGAGTAAGAAAGAAATCAACATCAATATGCCAGTAAGATTTGAAAAACATCGCGTGACATCAGAACGTTTTGTTTTCTTACAGAGGACATGAAAATAAAGAAAGAAATTACAGTTACCTATGAAGAACTCCTGGGCTTGGGCGAAGAGTTTGTGCACGACCTGCAGCCTAATCAGCCTGTAAGAATCTCCTCTGTAATTTTGCTTTTTTTTTTATGTAGAATACAAAATTTTAAACCTGTAGCTCATTAGATATAGGAAGCAATTCCTTTTAGGGAGACCTATATTACAAAAAGACTTTCTGTAGTGTTTTAGAAGAATTAAATAATGGAACTTAAAATCTGGACAAGTCCAACGTTTGCTCTTTTTCTCGCTGACCCAGCACGCTAGTTACACATCTTAGCTTCTTACATGAATTGCATCATTTTATTGCAGGTTAGGTATATAGGAAAACGTTCCAAAACAAAAATGGATTTGAGTATAAAAATGTACGCAGACGAAGTCAAGGTATGAGGTGGTTGTATTACTCGATAACTTCGTATTGATGGTTTTGTCTTTGGTTGCACTAATTCGTTGTTGCGGCCCTTTTTGTGGCAGAAATAATCTTTGTCTTGGTCCGTTCTGTCACTGAAATTTCATCAGTAATTAACTGACGAATATTTCTTTTTTCCTGTAGCAATGGATTCAAAATGAAAGGATTATCGACATGTCAGAAACTTATGCGCAGTTTGAAGTTATGGAAGATGTACCGCGTATGTCCCCCACGAACACACCCTCTTCACCAGACTCTTCAAACGTTTCACGCAATGGTCAAGTGACTGAAGAGCTTGAAATAAGAAAGTTAAACTCGTCGGTAGACGAGGACGACGAATTATGATAACAACTCACTTAGGTAGTGTGGCTTGAGAAAGCGAATGGTATCAAACGCGCGAGTTACCATGGTTACATACATTAGTATCATCAAAACTGGGAATTTCAAATTTCAATTCTTTCAGTTCGTTTCCGCTGCATTGTTTCATATTTTCCAATTTGAAAACGTTGCTGATCGCTAATATCTTACTGAGTGTTTTTATCGTCCCAGTTGTCATTTCAATCGCCAAGCGCCTTGTGATTTTTTTTATTGATTTTGTTGTGACGTGTTGATTCCGTCGTCTCGCAACGGTTCTGTTCTCGTAATGACTTTGTTTTAACACAACGATGAACTGCTTTTAGTGAACTACAGCTCAATGCATCCGTGGCTGTCGAAAGAATTTCAAAGAAAGTGATGTATGTGAGGCTTTTCTTTAAATTACGAAGGTTGCAGGGGAAGATTTTGAAGCATTTACTGAGCATGTGCCTTTAAAAGTACTTTAACAATTCATTTCACATGAGGCATTTCACGACAAGAAGGTCTGTAGTTTGTGGTTTAGTCAAGGAGCTAAATATTGCTTCTCTTGTGATGGAAAACTACTTGTTCGTCTGAACAAAAATGTTAATTAATATTTAGCTAGACTTGTATATTTGTTTTATTACAATAGTAGTATAAAACAGAGAGTTCTGCGACCAGCACACACGGACACAGTGACGTCACAATACCCCAGAGGTTGACGTCATCAAAAATGATGACATCATAATCTAAATATAGAATACAGAGAGTTCTGCGACCGGGAGGTTGACGTCATCATCATAATCTAAATATAGAATAGTGACATCATCGGGATGGAGGGGACGTCATCAAAAATGATGACATCATAATCTAAATATAGAATAGTGACATCATCGGGATGGAGGGGTGTAGGGTGTCATTGGAGGTGTTACGTCATAATCTGAAAATAGGTAGAATGATGTAATAGGATTATTTTTAGTAACAGAAGTCATGTGATTTTCTCATTATAAATAAGTTGGAATGTCTCATGTGATTTTGTCATTATAAAGAGGTGAAATTTTAGGAATATATTAGTAAGCTTAACATGGGTCTCACTCTCTCTGCTCGTCGAATACGATTTAACACGTACCGCTTACTGGCTAGAAAGCTGATCACTCCTATAAGTGAAATAGTTTTGCTGACAGAAGCCTCATTATGTGGTCTACCAGGTACCAAGCTTTCCAAGTTAAAGAACCTTCATTCTGAAGAACCCCTGTCCAATTCCGCCCATTATTGAGTGTAGAATAGGAAGAAGTACATTTTAGCAGGGTAATTTAGTAACAGAATAAAATATACTTTATTTCTATTACGTGTACTTAATTTTCCGACCTGGGAAATATTAATTACGTATAGGCGACAGGGAAATTGCTTTTCCGTGTTTGGACCGTCAATTTGTATTTTCACTTTAAATAGACGCTAAGCAGAAAAGAAATTTCCTTTGGACATGATTACTACCGGCTTTAGTGCCTTGGGCTAAAGTCTATATGAATCTTATACGCCTCAGTCATTATAAAAATCTATGATTGCGAATAAATCGATTTCTACTCGGTCTGTTAAGGTACTAGACAGAACAAAACAACTCTGTTTGTTCAAATACAATAGAGTTTTCCATTGCTTCTTTGTTATTGCAAAATAATCTCCTTGGGGTCATTAACGCTTAAAGTTATGCAAGCAGACAAGACCGAGAAAATGAACGAAATGTTTTTCAAAGACGTTTATTGCAATCAACTACTCTCTAACTATTTACAACTCTCAGAGCTCTCACTTGCCAAGTGATCATTACAAAGTTCTACAGTTTGTTCTTTTTATCCGGTCATGATCAAGTGAACTGAACCATACTTTGTACTCAGAAGCCTTTTCGATAATTCCGTTTACACTGGCTGCAAAGTTATTAGTCGTTTATTTCAATGAAACTTCTCAAACGTAAGAACGTGAGAAAAGTAAGGGGGATCTTTTTATTTCATTTCATATTTCTCTCTTGGTTAGTAAAGCTATATTGTTTAATCTTCTTCCTTTGATAGATTACCTTTTACGTGTAAGATTCGTTTTGCATTCGGCCTTTTCGGCTGCTTTTTCTTCTAAAAGTAATTAAATTAGCTCATACTTACGTGAATTGACCAAGAATAAAAAAAAAAGTTCATTTTATCATCATGCCTTGTCGAGTGCTTACCTGATTATCCATCAACTGAAGCATGAATCTATCCAATTTAAATGCAATTATAAACTCACGTTTCTGTTAATTCGGTTTTGCTCGGGGAGTCTTTGGTATGCGAACACACGGTAATCCAGTTTTTCATTTCCACTGTTTAACTTTTACATGTGATTACGTAGGTCCCAGGAGTAATCAACATCTAATCTCCCTTATATAACCAACACACTTTCTAGAGATAAGTAATGAGAACTGAAAGAAGTGATCTAAGTCTACAATGTAACGATTAATCGAGAGAAAGTAATGAAAGAAAAATTTGATTCTTACAAGAGTGGAATTTTACCTGATCATGATACTCACAGGCATCTTTTATTCGAATGATGCCAAAATCAAAGTTGAGAGGTTCTTTGCATTAATTCACATTCCGATAGATTCAATTCTTTTCAATGGCTAATTCCCTGGGGCGATGCGAACTTTATATCACTATCTAACACTTTTAATCAATATATAGAAAATCCAGCGGAGTCGACTGGGTGTAGCTGTTGTTTTGTTGCGTAAGATTACATCTGATTGTCACGTTTCCGTTCATTTGTTCCACCATAGTCCTTTAGAGCTCGAGAACATTGTTAACTACGTTTTGCTCTGGTATGCAGTAAATGTTGTCACAAATCATGTTGTAACGTGTTAACACTTGATTGGTTTACTTGAGGATATAATAATGCAAATGCTGAATTCGACTATAATTATACCTTTAGAAGTTGCGCCGCTTTCCTATTTGTGACTTTTTAGATGTTTGTGACATTTCCAATGACAGGCGGGGATGCTGAAGCACCGCACAAAATGCACTTTGTGTAAAGTAATAATACGTTTTCAAAGATAAGTTTCTCAGTCAAAACTTTTGAAAAGAATAACGTCATCGCTAAATAAAGCTCTTAAAGAGATGGTGCAATACCTGAAATTTTGGTGAATAATGCGAGCGTCTAAGAATAGAAATACAACTAATGACAGTTCAAACTGGTACGGTATCCCTCAATTCCTTTCCTCGGTGAAAGATGTTTGTAGTATAAATATCACGCTCAAATTGCAGTGATGGCAACCTTTCGTGAACAGATTGGTAATTCGCTGATCGTTACTGAGTTCCTACATTAAATCGTCGATGACTACCAAATTTCTGATGGAGGGATCAATCATAGATTCTAAGTCGCTAGGAACTCCTTCGACAAAGTTGATGTTTGGAGTAGTTGTCAACATACCCAACATATCATCGTAGGCGGGTTAGTAAATACCGTAGCACCAAATGACGTTTTCAGGAGCTCCGTCGATGAGATCCTTCCCCGATTCAAGTAAACGTTTTCCAAACTGACTTTTACCACAACAGGTTCGTCCTGCGACAATTGCCGGGAAGGGATGTTTAAGTCTTGGGTCCATACTTTTAAATAATTGATTGAACTGTATGCTTCAAATTTAGAGCCTATTCCCAAGCAGTCTTAGGTTCAGCCTCTTTCTCATAAACACGAACCATGTTGGTTGTTTGTAACTTAGCAAACTGTAGCCAATATTTTCGCTTAATGTCTGTCAATTCGTGTACTTGACTTAAATGGTTTGCTAATCGAACTAAAAATTTTGACCCACACCCTGGGATGGGGCAGTGCTTACATTTTCTATTCACCATGTTAATAGTGTGAAAGTTTGAACCTAATTGAACAAAACCGATTATAACACGGAATTTATAGGGCCAAACGGGCCACAGGGGCCAAAAGGGCCATTTTTTTTCCGAGCACGCGTGGAGATAGCACGTGGAGATGGTACGCGTGGAGATAGCGCGTGGGATCGCGAGAAGAAAGAACGCGCGTGTCATTCGAGAGATGTTTTTTCTTATCTAACGAAAAATTAATAGTAAAGATGATAGTTCAGTTAATAATTTCACGGTAAAGGAAATTTCAAATTTCTCAAGCATTTTCCAGAATACAAGATGTCTTTATCCATACTCATTCTGCTAGCTATTCTATGCGGTTCAAACGTTTGCTTCGAGAAGTAGATTATCGACTGTACAAGTGTTGGTATGTCATCGATACCAGATTCACAGACAAGGGTTGAGAACTACCCTTCGATTTTACTAGTAACGAGATAACAATTTATGTCACGTTAATATCTCTGCCTTGTTAGAACTATTACCACAACTCATTACTATAGATCTTCGAGCCAACGATCCAGTTTTGTGCAATGTGACATACAAAGTTTTTAAACCTCCAAGCCTATTATGATAATCGCCGATTGTAATTATAATACCCGGTTATAAAACCAGCACCAGCGATTACTACAGCCCTCTTCTCAGCAAAGTCGCCCACCCATCGCCATAACCATCCATCCCACTTATACTTCAAGCACTGGAAGAAATCTGCCGAATACTTCAAACCACAAACAGATCATGAAAATGGGAAATTATCATCACGCGACACCATACATTTACACACTAATTGGCACCCTGCTGTTTATACCAAAGTGTGTGATTTTACGTTGATCAAGCTAGCAACTCGTAAAATTGGACGAGCAGTTTTTGCTTGCGTTTGTGCTGTTGCTTACATACATACATACATACATACATACATACATACATACATACATACATACATACATACATACATACATACATACGTACGTACATACGTACGTACATACCTACGTACGTACGTACGTACGTATGTACGTACGTACCTACGTACGTACGTTTATTTGATAAGTTTACGTTTATTTGATAAGTAGGTTTAGAATAAGCAACTGTACAGTTGATGTGGACCTACTACTACTAAGTCTAAATAAGAGAAACAGAAACAGAAAAACAGCTTGCACCACTTGCGATCGAAAAAGATTGTCTCCCTGAAGCCATCTCTTCAAATTGCTGTCAGTAACGGAATCCAGGGTACGGGTCATAAGAATTTTAATAAAAACGCCTTTCGTATTCCTCGTTTGCATTGAAATAACTATAAAAAGCGTCAGATGGACCGGGTAAACAATGCTTTTGTCCCATGTTCTCGAGCTCTAAAGGACTATGGTGGAACAAATGAACGGAAACGTGACAATCAGATGTAATCTTACGCAATAAAACAACAGCTACACCCAGTCGACTCCGCTGGATTTTCTATATATTGATTAAAAGTGTTAGATAGTGATATAAAGTTCGCATCGCCCCAGGGAATTAGCCATTGAAAAGAATTGAATCTATCGGAATGTGAATTAATGCAAAGAACCTCTCAACTTTGATTTTGGCATCATTCGAATAAAAGATGCCTGTGAGTATCATGATCAGGTAAAATTCCGCTCTTGTAAGAATCAAATTTTTCTTTCATTACTTTCTCTCGATTAATCGTTACATTGTAGACTTAGATCACTTCTTTCAGTTCTCATTACTTATCTCTAGAAAGTGTGTTGGTTATATAAGGGAGATTAGATGTTGATTACTCCTGGGACCTACGTAATCACATGTAAAAGTTAAACAGTGGAAATGAAAAACTGGATTACCGTGTGTTCGCATACCAAAGACTCCCCGAGCAAAACCGAATTAACAGAAACGTGAGTTTATAATTGCATTTAAATTGGATAGATTCATGCTTCAGTTGATGGATAATCAGGTAAGCACTCGACAAGGCATGATGATAAAATGAACTTTTTTTTTTATTCTTGGTCAATTCACGTAAGTATGAGCTAATTTAATTACTTTTAGAAGAAAAAGCAGCCGAAAAGGCCGAATGCAAAACGAATCTTACACGTAAAAGGTAATCTATCAAAGGAAGAAGATTAAACAATATAGCTTTACTAACCAAGAGAGAAATATGAAATGAAATAAAAAGATCCCCCTTACTTTTCTCACGTTCTTACGTTTGAGAAGTTTCATTGAAATAAACGACTAATAACTTTGCAGCCAGTGTAAACGGAATTATCGAAAAGGCTTCTGAGTACAAAGTATGGTTCAGTTCACTTGATCATGACCGGATAAAAAGAACAAACTGTAGAACTTTGTAATGATCACTTGGCAAGTGAGAGCTCTGAGAGTTGTAAATAGTTAGAGAGTAGTTGATTGCAATAAACGTCTTTGAAAAACATTTCGTTCATTTTCTCGGTCTTGTCTGCTTGCATAACTTTAAGCGTTAATGACCCCAAGGAGATTATTTTGCAATAACAAAGAAGCAATGGAAAACTCTATTGTATTTGAACAAACAGAGTTGTTTTGTTCTGTCTAGTACCTTAACAGACCGAGTAGAAATCGATTTATTCGCAATCATAGATTTTTATAATGACTGAGGCGTATAAGATTCATATAGACTTTAGCCCAAGGCACTAAAGCCGGTAGTAATCATGTCCAAAGGAAATTTCTTTTCTGCTTAGCGTCTATTTAAAGTGAAAATACAAATTGACGGTCCAAACACGGAAAAGCAATTTCCCTGTCGCCTATACGTAATTAATATTTCCCAGGTCGGAAAATTAAGTACACGTAATAGAAATAAAGTATATTTTATTCTGTTACTAAATTACCCTGCTAAAATGTACTTCTTCCTATTCTACACTCAATAATGGGCGGAATTGGACAGGGGTTCTTCAGAATGAAGGTTCTTTAACTTGGAAAGCTTGGTACCTGGTAGACCACATAATGAGGCTTCTGTCAGCAAAACTATTTCACTTATAGGAGTGATCAGCTTTCTAGCCAGTAAGCGGTACGTGTTAAATCGTATTCGACGAGCAGAGAGAGTGAGACCCATGTTAAGCTTACTAATATATTCCTAAAATTTCACCTCTTTATAATGACAAAATCACATGAGACATTCCAACTTATTTATAATGAGAAAATCACATGACTTCTGTTACTAAAAATAATCCTATTACATCATTCTACCTATTTTCAGATTATGACGTAACACCTCCAATGACACCCTACACCCCTCCATCCCGATGATGTCACTATTCTATATTTAGATTATGATGTCATCATTTTTGATGACGTCCCCTCCATCCCGATGATGTCACTATTCTATATTTAGATTATGATGATGACGTCAACCTCCCGGTCGCAGAACTCTCTGTATTCAATATTTAGATTATGATGTCATCATTTTTGATGACGTCAACCTCTGGGGTATTGTGACGTCACTGTGTCCGTGTGTGCTGGTCGCAGAACTCTCTGTTGTATACTACTTACAATGTTTCCGAGTGAAACGACGATCAAAATGTGTTGGATAGTTAGCTTGGTTTTACTATTACTTTTTACTTTTACTTGTATTTATGGGTAACAAAATATCAGAGATGCCGCATTCGGTCATTCGATTTTCACGCCAAGAGGAAGATCTGTTTTAACCTGGGGAAAACAACTCTACCTATGTTTAACATATTATATAAACCAAGAGGTAGGATTTTTCAAATGAAAATTCTATTTTTTTTGTATAAAAATCTTTAGAGATATAATTAAGTTATGCGTTGCTAACACTAGCGACCTTACGAGGTAAGGGAAAGCCATAGTCATTTGTGCGATCAACATAACAACATGGTAGCAAATAAAATAACTAACACGACAAAGGTAAAAAATGACCTTTTTTGTCGTTATGTCCTTGTTGGACGTTCTGTCATTATATCATGAGAAATCTGACAAATATTGCACAATGTAGTATTCATTATTTTTTGGTGAAATCAAGGTATCAAATTTTACTGATTGCTAAATTTCAAAAATGGACAAAATTTTATTATCGAATATATTTTAAATGCACAATGTAATATAGGAACCAACTGATAAACGATCGAGATCAATTGTATAAAATATGAGTATTTTTCACAACACACGACAATAAATATATTTGTATCAACTTCCCAATCAGGGAAAATCATTTCTTTTGTGAGCAGTATGGAAATCAAAGTCATTGTATAATAAAGCGAAACCTTCGAGAACTTCTCCAACGTTGTACTAGTCGATTCGTATAGATTTTCTTAGGCCTGTTAATTATAAGTTACCTTAAAAAGATTTTAAGTAGCTTCAAAGCTCTTAGTTTCCTTTATGAGGCTAACTCTAGTTGAGAAACTGCTTTAGATACCTAACGGCTTGATAGAATTTGCCTTATTTTCTCTTCGGTATATCTCTAAAACCTTGAGGGTGCAGTAAAACTATCATTTTCACTGATGCTGTATCAGTATAATTCGTCTTTTGTATGTCTAAATGTACTTGGGCTATTTTTCTTCATAGTGTCCGACACTTTTACCCGAAATAAAACGTCCGAAATTTGTTGTAAGTAATGTATTTTCATAAATTGAACTAGAGGCCCTTTAAGCTGAAATTCAGGTCCAAGTGTGTATATGAGTAAAATGCGCATGGGAAAATCTCTGCTACGTAGTGCAAGGTATTCTGTAGTTTGACACCTGTTCTCAGTTTATACACTACGTATTATTATTATTATTATTATTATTACTATAACTATTACTATTACTATTACTATTACTGTTACTGTTACTGTTACTGTTACTGTTACTGTTACTGTTACTGTTACTGTTACTGTTACTGTTACTGTTACTGTTACTGTTACTGTTACTGTTACTGTTACTGTTACTGTTACTGTTACTGTTATCGTTATCATTATCGTTAAATAAAAAGCTGGTGGACACGAAGCAGATTGCGGCAGAAAAACATGTCTTAGCGGGGGACATAGTAAATGGTCTGAACCCAGGAGTATCAGTAGTTTGTCTTGTGTGATCTTCCGGGTGAGGGTAGTTCTTTAAAGAACTGTTGTTGGTGACTGACGTTTCGACAACCTGAGCGGAAGTCGCCTTCAGAGTCAAGTGAATAGTGTTGTTACAAGGCTGGTCCGTTGAAAGTGATTGGTCAGTTAAGCCGTGATGGTATTGGCTGAAAGACTCGTGTAAAGTCTGTTAGCAGTCATTGGTCGGTCGAAAGCGAATGGCTGAGGTGCAGGTGGGCTGGGCTGCCCTTTTGCGGAAAGATGTTGGTATTCAGTGTTCGGAGTCTCGAGGCTGTTGCGGACGGAACAAAAACGCTAAAGTTATGACTAATGATGAACTTGAAGAGAAATAGTTATGGGTTAAAGAGTATATACACCACGTTGGTTAAAGGATAAAGGACTGATTGCAACGAGTCGTGTTAGTGATATATGTCAATCAAGCAAGAACTGGGTTGAATGTAAAGATCGATCGGATGGTTTTGATGGGAATGCCGCAAACAGATTTCGAGTAGAAAGAAGCGTCAGACAAGGCAGCTGGTTCGAGAATTCTAACTTGTCAGTCGGGGAGGTGATTAAGTTTACCTACTACTCAGAGAAGAGAGAGGTAAAGTTGTACTGATCGAGGAGTAGAAACTCGGCAAAAGAAAATACCATCGGGGGCACGTTATGGAAGGATCCACAACAAAGAATCCCCAGAATGCTTTAATGTAACGGTTGAGGAGAGAACAGAGGCCACACCAATAAGCCACATTCAAGAACGGATCAAGCCAGGAACTACAGTATTCAGGGTTTGCTAGAAGGGCTTCGTAAACTCGAAAAATATGGCTACGAACATCGAACAGTGAATCAGTTGAATTTGTCAACTCGGAAGGCTACGACACGAATAAAATTGAAGGGCAATGCAATGGAGAGAAATGAAAGTCAGGCTCCCGACACATGGCAGAAAGAAGGAACATTATTACTCTTATCTTGGGGTTATGTTGACCCCGAAAAGGACTTGTTCCGAGTATTTCTGCTAAAAGGAAATTTTGTTTACATGATCAACAATTAGAGACAAAAGACTGTTTACAGTCTGAAACACTCGATTGTTGAAGGTAGTTTCGAGAAACGAAACTAAGCAATTCTTGACAAACTGTAAGGTAAGTAGAGTTTAAAATTGCTGTTTTACGTATTTAACTAATATATGCGTGTTAAGTCATGGTGAAGAGTGAAAAAAGTGAAAAGCAATTGATTCTCTGTGGCAATTGTGCGACATAGATAAAATCTGTGATCATTTTAGGGATATTAGAATGTGTCCTTCAAAGCATGTAATTTTCGCCTTCAAGCTTAGAGAACGAGGTATACACGACAGTTGAGAAGTAGTCAGAGGAAAGTCATTATCAATCCGTGCTTACTTTTCCGAGTCGCGTAAATGCTAAATATTTCTCACCGCGTACAAGGTACCGCGTAGCCAACGTAAAACACATAAAGGACCCAATTTTGATTTCCAATTTATCTGTTGCATGAATAAATTACATATTTCAACTTGAATTTTACACAAGTTTCAGCGTACTGCGTAGCCGGCTACAAAGAACTCAGTTCGAGTGGCAGGGTATTCTACAGTTTTTGGAAGAAGGTAGAACGGACACCACTGGTGGATAACGGTCGGTAACGAAGATATGGAACCACTAGACTTTCGTTATCAGGTAAGCTAAAGTGTTGCGCACGCATAAGGCCGTCAGCCTGTTCTCTGCGACTGTTCTACAACTCAGTTTTACAACTGTTCTAATTAAAAGCTCCGTACACGGTGCATAGAATTGCGGTCGTTTCGCCCGAAAGTCAGTATGATAGTCGGTTCGCCCGGACTGTTAGCTCCGTAGACAATGGATTAAAGAACGAGAAATAGGCATCTTTCGTGACCTTTTGTGTAATTTTGTTTCACTAAGCCCACATTAAGTTGTCATTAAGTTGTCTTTTACGCTCAGTTAGTTTAAAGAAAGAACTTTGAACTTTCAGTTCGGGTGAAGGGACTTTCAGTCCGGGTGAGCAAACTGGCATCGGGCGAAACGACTGGGTTGATACTGGTACTTACAGGACATTTGTCCGGTGGCAGGAATTTGGAAAGTAGAGGTTGGAAAGTAGAATTAAAACTTCAATAAATTTAAAACAGGCAGTCAGCTTGTAAAGACTGAACAAAGAAACAAGAAAACAATTCAAGTAAAAGTTCAAGTAATAAATTATTAGAGATGCCAAAAAAAACAACTTGAAGTCTGGCAGCTAGTTTTACCTTCTTGATCCTAGAAAAATTGTTTAAAGTAGAGCACCCCTGATTTAACCACAAAATTGCATCAAATACCAAACTTTTGCCCTAAAAAGTACCAAATATCAGTCAAAGTATGGGTGAAAACTGTACTTTACATGCAGTGACCTCTGTGTCTGGGAGATTTGGGTGACCAATATGAGAGGACCTGGGGATTTGGTCTGTATGTGGGAGACTCCTGAATAATCTGAGAGACTTGGTATAGTTGAGTACTGCTGTCAAGCACTTTTCATTAAAATGACAAATTATAATATTTTATGGTTCTGCATTCAATCTGCTCTTAGGACGCAGCCATATTTCTCCAGGAGGGCAAGAACAATGACCGGTTTGAAACCCACCCAACCCGTCAAACAGTACGATGGTATCTTATTGCCCACTCAACATTTTTCTATATTTTGGACATGATGGCGGCACTCTTTCTTCTTGCCTTGGGACTGACTGAAAAACCTGGATCAGGGGAAGTACCTGAAGATGATATAATATATCTCCCAGTGGCTGTAAGTACTAAGTAATATGGGTAAAGCGACGCTTAATTTTGCAATTCAGAAGAAAAGGATCTCTGACTAGTTGGTTATTGAATGATGCTGCGGTTGTCACTAAGTTACTGATGGGTCTCTCATTATACGCCAATAACCTGCGGACATTTATCCATAACAAAATTCTCAATTGTGATTGGTTCTCTGCATGACTTGGTATTTGCTGCGTAATTGTCGTTTGATCGCGTGGGTGTCCAATTACAGGTATCCAATGACAACTTTTAATAATGGGATACTTGAAATTGGATACCTACACCATTCGCATGTCAATTATGTATGTGTGCTTTAATAACTTCCTTCTAAACGTTTCACACAGTTTTTTAAACCTATGGAAAGTGCTACTGACTTTTTTTTACTCAAAAGAAGTTCTCAAAAGACTTTTAATTTCAAAATTTGTTATAGATACAATTAATTAGTAGTTGGACCTTTGGCATACAATTCAGAGAGTTGTTGTTCTTGTGCATTATTTCAAATCAGTCTCAAGTTGTGCCCTCATCCGTTACACTATGACACTACTCACCTGAGGTAGTCCAATTACTATTGCAAATCATTTTAGGTCCATGGATCTGTGGAAATTTTTTCACTGTTTGTTATTGCTACTGGAATGGCTATAAGACTGAAGTGGCAAGGACCAAAGCTTTACTTCTCTCACAAGAGGACACTTCTGAAGGTACACATAAGAAGTATGAATCTCTTATTTTGCAGTTTGTAATGCCTCTGTGTTAAATGCGACCACTGAGGATATCAAGCTGTATTTGTTTTGGTCAAAGTTTGGTTTAAATTTCAGGTTGCTGTTAAGTCCTTGCAGTCTCTAGATGATCATTTAGAATGTTTTCCCCGTTTACCTGCATGTACCACTACAATTGTACAAACAAATGTCAAGCCTCAGTGCTTTGTTTGGTCAAAAGCAAATGCAATTTGAAAGGAAAAAAGAAAAAAAAGGAAGCCAATTTGGTAATTATCGAACCGTTCTTGCATACAACCTGTATATCTGTAGTACCCCCTTTCCCCAAACAGAACCCCACCTAACGGCTGTACTCTTTCTTTTTCCCACATCTGTCAAATAAGGACTTGTATGCTTTCTTTTGAACTATATTTTTTAACCCATAATTTGACACCTGGATGGAAATAAATATTGCTAGAAGTGTAAAATGAATTCCTGCCCAAATTAATTTCAAACTAGTCTGATTTGTATGTTTCTTTGTTTAAGTATCATGGGACTAAATCTGAAATGAATCAAACTGTGTAGTAGTTATCAACATTTTGAGTTAAAAGTAATTTTTTAACTCCAGAAATGTTTATTTAATAACCTTTGCCATGCTAATCTCTAGAAGAAATCCCCCGGCTAATATTCCCCCGATCTTCATTGGAAACTCTACAATTGAATGGGTATCGAAATCACGATTACTGGGAATGACCATTGATGAGAAACTGACCTGGACTCCGCATATGCTGGAACTCAAAAATTCATTTGCTAAAAAACTAGGATTACTTAAGAACTCGAGATTTCTCCCTAGGAACGTTCGTCAGGATCTCTATTTTAAGGTCATTTTGCCCTCAGTGACCTATGATCTTATACTATAGGGATCTTGCTGCAACTCCGACTTATTTCAGTCCCTGGAAAGACTTCACTGCAGGGCTGCGAGGCTTATTTTTAACTTGCCGAAAGACATGGCTTCTGTTTATGTCCTACAACGGGTCCAATGGCCCACTCTGTCTATTTATTATAAATCAGCCATTTTTATCTGTTACTGTTTTCATAAAGCTTTTCATGATAGGTTACCTGTCACATTAATCGATCTGATTTCTAAGAAACGGGCCACAAATTATTCAACCCGGACCTGCGCTTCTTTAATTGTTCCCCGCTTCAACATGCGTTACATGAAAGACTCTGTCGCGTTCAGAGGCTCAGTCCTGTGGAATGCAGTGACCAACAACTGTAGTACCCTGACAGAAAATGTTCCATATCGTGACCTCAGGCTAAAGCTTAAATCTCTAGTTAATTTTAATGAATTCAGCTTTAAGATAACGTCTGCATCCACTTGTAATTTTAGAAAAGATGACTTTGTATATACTTAAAAACTTATGCTAACAATCTCTTATTGTATATATCGCTGACTTAAGTTCGAACGTTTTTTATGTAAATACCCCTAGTTTTTAGTTTTTAGTTACTTAGCGATTAGTTAATTGCAAACGACCCCACAAGCTCATGTAGCTTTAATACTCATCATTTTAAAATAAAGGTTATCTATCTATCTATCTATCTACCTTCATACCTACTCATCAGGTTGTTATTTTGTCTGTGGTGTTTGTGGAAGCCATTGTTGTCCTTGTGAGAAATCAAAACCATGTACGAGTGACAAGAGCTCTTCGACCACTCTTTTTAATAGACTCTCATTATTGCTCTGGGGTTAGAAGGTGAGCTTTATTTCTGCATAGCTTGTATATTTTATTTGTGTACTTCAAATCCTTAAATTCTACTACTTTCACATGCACATATATTTGTATTTGTGTAATTTTTGCCTGTGAGCTTCACAGAGAATGATGATGGTGATGATGATGATTTTAATTTCTTTACAGAGTTCTCAGACAAATTCTGCTCTCACTTCCACCAATCTTGGACATGCTGTTCCTGTTGTTCTTTGTCATGGTAATCTTTGCAATGCTTGGTAAGTAATAGCTATAATTATAACAAAGTAGTTGACAATTTTTCATAAGCTAAAAATCCTTTTAAAATAATCAGTGCTGTGAAACTCGTTTTACTCTGATCTGTCTTCAGTTATACATACATGTATGCATTTTAGAAGTGGTTAATTGACATCGTTATCAGTCCTTAAGCTCTCCTCTTGGAGAATAGGGCCATTGACTTGTCTCCTCCAATCTGTTCTGTCTCTCGCAGTGGCAACAGCTTCATTCCAAACTGTGGCAAAACCCATCCTCTCCCTCTCTCCCTCTACAGTTCTCCATGTGTCCTTAGGTCGACCTCTGCTCCTCTTACCCTCGGATGCCCAGGTTAGGGCAATTTGTGGGTTTTGTTGGTGATCCATGCGCAATGCATGCCCTATCCAGCGCCACCTCCATCTCCTAATATGCTTACTGATGGTGTAAGTCCTAGCTCTTTCCCTCACTTCTTCGTTGGTAACCCTCATCGGCCAATATATCTTTAACAACCTCCTTAGACACTTGTGGAGGAATGTGTCTAGCTTTACCTCATCCCTCTTGGTCATTTTCCAAGTCTTGCATCCATAGAGTAGCGCTGCTATGATGCTGGACTTGAAGATCCTGATCTTGGTGTTTTTGCTCAGTTGACCACTTCTCCAGATCTTGGCTAGTTTGTTAAATGCTGCTGTAGCTTTTCCCAAGTGGCTCTTGATGTCATCCTCAACCCCTCCATGTTTGGTCACTCTTGCTCCTAGATAATCAAAGCCGTCCACGTCGTCTATTTCCTTTCCATCTACTACAACTGCATTGTTGTTCTTTGCATTGATCCTCTGACATGAGTTTGGTTTTCTTGGTGCTTATTTTCAGGCCCATTCCCTTCCCGTTTCTATTCAGCTGGTCATTCTTCGTCTGAATGTGTGTGAATGTACTTGAGATTGGTGCCAAGCTGTCTGCAAAGTCTAAGTCCTCTAATGTAGTTGTTATGCCTGTTCCTGCATGTTTGACTGTCCTCCTCATCACCCAGTCAACCACTGAGAGAAACAGGAATCCTGACTCTCTCCCACCCTAGCGTTCCAGTCCCTCGTTACCAAGAGCATGTCGTGTCTGGGGATCACATCCAATGTCTTCTGCAATTGATTGTAAACGGTCTCCTTTGCCTTGTTTTCTGCGTCCTATGTTAGAGCGTACACTTGTACTATAGGTGTCCTTTGCCTTGTCTTCTGCATCCTATGTTGGAGCGTACACTTGTACTGTAGTTGACTATGTATTTAGAGTAGAATCTAACTGTAATGATATGGTCGCTGACAGGTGTCCAACTCTCCAGACATCCACTGGCATACCTGGTCATCACAATTGCTACTCCAGTTTGGTGAACGTCATCTTCCCTACCCGAGTAGAGGATGGTCTCTCCGGTCTGAGTTCTGAACCTGCCAAACCCAGCCCACCTGCACTCGCTAACTCCCACGATGCTGATCCTGTATTGTTGCATCTCTGATGTTACTTGAGCTGTTTTGCCAATGCGATACATGGTCCTCAGATTCCAGCATCCTGAATCCTATACATAATTTTGGGATTAGCCAACAATCCTCTCGGTCTATGAGCTTCTTTGCAGATTTCACCCGTTTCCTTCATTCCCACGTGATGAAGTTGTCACCTGGAGTTTGGCAAGTTGCCTTGTTTGATCCAGTATGGTTTGTCCTCAACAAGTCTCTGGTTTCCGTAATCAGGTTTTTTTATGGCATAGGGTAATTAGCCGTACGACCAACTCCATTGGAGATGGTTGGTGTGTTACTGGGATTTTCCTTCCCCTAGGTAGTTGCCTTGTTAAGCTTACAGGTACTACTCCCTGGGGTTTGGCTTGGAGTTTTCCATCTCCTAGATGGGCTGCTTCCCATGGCTAGAGAGCCCTATCTGCCCTTTCCTATCACCAGCCAATCTCCGAGCTGAGCTGGCTACCCTGACGTAGTTCAGCCGGTGGGTCAACGCCATTGCCTGGGGTGTGGCGTTGCCTTGCCTGCAACTTCTGGGAGCCATACGTCAGAGCTGCGTGTCGTATGTGGACCAGTGCAGTTCAGGCACTCTGGGAAGAGTGTTACTGCCCCTCCTGCAGAGGTACTACCACACGCGCCCATACACCCCAGTTAATTGACATACTAGTAGTTTATACTCTTGTTTATGCAGTTAAACGTTTATGTTTATTTGTAGGTTTTTACCTGTTTTCTGACAATGAAAAAGATGAGGTAAACTGTACTTGTTAAAACTTCACTGCAGTAATGAACATCCAATTGTAAAGCATGTAATATGTCATTGAACATACACTTGCACTGGCACATGTCATGTGTATATATATACATTGGGTTTTGTATTACAGTACAGTGTGCCATGCTGATAACTTAATTTTTTGATTAACATTGTGACAATGGTTTAAGTAGTTTAAAGCCAAAGATAAATTGAACGATCATAAAATATAAAAGATAAATCACAATTTTAATTAATAGAGAGGAAGCCACATTGATCAGCATTACCTGGCTTCATGCAGGTACTCAATCCTGGTTGAATTGGAATCTGGAGTGTTGGTTTTTGTGGAGGGAGGAAAACTAGGCAACCTAGAGAAAAAGAGAAAAACCCTCAGAGCACAGCAAGAACCAACAACAAACTCCCCAGCCATCCCTCTGTTAACTCTCTTTTTCCCTACCTTAAGGGGACAGGCGACAATAAACATAACACTGAAGTTTATGCTGAAGATTAAAAATAAATTACTGTGAAGTATACAGAAGAGCAGAAGTGGATCAAATCCTACAAAGCAATAATAGCAAATCTTAGAACATCTTCTTCAGAGTCTTTATTATGCAACATAGGACACTTAAATCAGAATAGTCCAATGTTTCCTAAGTAATAGACTTAATGATACAATTTTTTTACTTAGCCTTAACTTCCCATTCAAAATAACAATCTTAAAGATTTGGAAGTTAGAAATAATGGAAGCTGAGATGCATAATATTATGTCCTCTAACAACATTTCATTTTATTAGTGCAGAGTGCAGTATTGGGATGGTTGAGGGGGCAGCTGTTTGCTATGGCACTACTGCCACAAGGTGTAAACTTAAATGTTCATTTACCTTGTTTACCTAATGCGGGAAGCAGGGGCTGGCTGGGGTAGGTACCCACGTGCATTATGCAAAACGTGTTATACTTATGTTGCGTATCTGAAAACGTGACAAAACGGTATATATGTCATCGCAAATCTCATGCTATCTTTGTAGTGCGGTTATCTTAGGAACAAAGGCAATTTGCTCGAAATGCAGGCACAGATTAATTAGCGTCAGTGTCGACTATATGTTTGTTAAAAGATACATTTCATATGGGATGACACACAAGCGTAGAGTGCTTTTTCCTTGTGGTAGCTAGAACACATGTGAGATGCATGCGTTCTAGCACTGGCAGTGTGATAAACTCCATCTGCGTGGGGGGATTACCATGCTCTCATTTTAACCAGGGGCAGCAGCTATATTTCAGGTAACATCAGTTATCCCTTTTTTAGTGCAAAGAATGCTACTGTGACTGCATATCTTCTGGAATCACCCCTAGCTCGGTTCAAGAAATTTTGTCTGCTGCTTTATAACTATTTTGTGTTTGCCAGGGTTCAAATAAAGAATGGAGACATATTGCCTCTCCTTAGCAGCTTGGTTATTTCCTCTGCTATGAGGGGAGCAAAAAGATCATATTCAGCCGAAACTTTCCCCAGATAGATACAAGTAAAACTAGTAAATTTGTGACAGAAGAAACTTCGCCATTATTGATAGCATTTGTGTATTAGTTTGACCAGAATAAGAATGCACTATTCCGTGACTCGACGTGACCAATTGATTATTAGATTAGTTCATGTTTATCGGTGAAATGAAAATGTGCGTTTTGGAAAAAGCAACATCGTTCCCCTTTGAATTTTCACCAGATATTTAACTTTATTCCATTTATTTCCAGCAGTGAGTAAAAAAATACACATCATTCTATTCTTATATTTCCGAGGTAACAAGGGTATCATGTTGTATACCTTGGCAAGGGAAACAAAAGTATCAAGTTACAAACGCTGGCGTGAGAAGTAAAATTGTCACATTTTCTTCTTTTACATAGTATTGAATTCAATACTAATGAAACTCAAAGTAAAACACTGTGGTAATATAATTCTCCAAACGGGAAAAGGCCTAGCTGACTACCAAGGGAGAGAACAGCAGGGGTGGGGACCTTTGTGACTACTGTATCAGAGCTGTAAATTGCACTCTGCACTATCTGAGATTGCCTCACTAGTTTTGTGATCATTTCATTAAGAAATTTGATTTGTAAAAATGAAGTGTTTATCAACAACTCGTTTTAATTTGTCATTGTTTCTTAGTTTTTCAACAGTTTTTGGAGGAGCTTTATCAGCTTGTTTGTCTTACTCACCACAGCAAAGTAGGTGACTAATCCACATGCTTAACATTATATTGTTATGCTGTGAGGAGCTTTTTCTGAAGTCCTGTACGTTGTAACACTAAAACGAGCAAAACAATCCAAAAATTATATGTGATGCATTTGAAAACTGCCTGTTGAAGAATATCCTTCAAGCAGACAGCAGCTAAGAGTTGGATATGGCTAAATAGTAATTTTTTCTGAAGCTGTTAATTTCTTACTCGATCTGCAGCTATCCTGATGTGATGATGCCATCTTATTGGAGGTTACGATGGGCTGTCATATATTTTGCTGTTTACATTTCAGTTGTCCTTTACTTCCTCATGAATTTGGTAAGCTTACATGCCTTCTATTTAAAACCATTTAACAATTTTAGGAGGGGGACATGGGGTTGCTCTGAACACTGCAACATGATAAAAAAATTAACGAACACCGCATCACCACAAGGAAAGTCGACAAAACATTGTCACTGCAACATATATTATTCAGCCCACGATTTGAACATCTACACTTTACTATGACTTGTTACAATATTTATACCTCAACAATATTCCACAGAATAAAGACATGGTGCAACGTTTCTCACTGTCTACTTGTCAATACTGATGATGCCCATAAAGGTCGAAAACAGCCTCAGGACCCGGTTGTTCGCAAGCCAATTAATGCTAATCCAGGATTAAAAGTTAATCAAAGTTCTAATTTCTCTTGAATAAAAGTGTTTTCACTGTCCATGTTTCCTGGAGTTTGACATTGGTCAAAGCCAAAATTGACGAATGAAAAATGTAAAGAGAAAACGTCACTGAAAAGTTACAAAATTGAAATACAAATTTACAAGTGTAACTAATGTTTGAGCCTAGAGCATGCAAGACGGAGCCACCAGCCGTGAAGCGCCAGCCTATTTTTGTGAGCCACTGCTTTTTTTTTTCTTTTTTTTCTTTTCTTTTTTTGGAGTTTCTAATTTAATGTTAACGTTTTACTCAGTAAATGCTTCACTTGGCAGAAGAAACAGCGAAAGTTTTCGATTTTCTTTCGTGCCTGAAATTCTGCACAAGTAGTTTTTCCGTCTGTATCAAAATGGATTTTGAAGTTTCAGATATGAATGAAATTTTGAGTTTCCCTCGCAAATTTTTGTATCAAAATGTTGATTATGTAAAATTTACTTACATCCAAATACATACAAACGTTCAAGTGAGGCAAATTTAAGGTAATTGTCAAGATGATATATACAAGAAACTCCGCCACAAAAGATGCATAATTTATATTTTTAGAGCACAGAATTTCTGTGCGCAAAAATCAGACTAATACAGCCTATCAAAGCCCTCAACAGAAACACTCTATTGTTTACATGTATATATAATATATATGTATGGTTTAACTTGTTATATTTCTCTACTCTTGTGGCAGCTTTTGGCTGTGGTGTATGACACATTTACCACGATTGAAAAGAATAAGTTTAGCCTGCTTTTTCTTCACAAAAGGTGAGAAAGTCATGTATACATGTAGCAAAACACTCAAGCATGCAAGCAAGCATGTACTTAAAACATAAACACATCTCTACCTCAGGACAGGTGGTCACTGACTGGCTTGCATTATTGCTAGAGTTCATTAAAACAAAAATCATCTTGAATCACTCAACCAAGCTACGATATCATCAGAGCCTTTAAGACTTCTGATCTGTTCAACTTTCCTGTTCATATCTTTGATAAATTCATTATAATGTTGCATAGTATGATAGTACCATCTGATTCAGTGTTTTTTTTTTACTCCAATTAAGGCACGCTGTTAGGCAGGCTTACAGGCTACTCTGTTCTAAAAACGTAAGTCATTGACAACTGAAGCTAGATGTAAATTTCTTTCCATCTCTTTTTCTTCTAAACAGTATGTATTAATTTACCAATCCTTAATCTGAGTCTGCAGTTTCTAAGTTGGTTGGTCAATCAGTTGGTTTTTAAGTTGATTGGTCAATCATTCAGCTGAGGTTGTGAGCAAGTCAAGAAAGGATTTCTTTTAATCATCACAAATTAACTGAACAATTCCGAAATCAGATGTATCAATTTTTAAAAATATATTTTTGGAAACCAGAATTCATCTATAGTAGGGGTAGCCAGAATGTTACTTAATTAGCTATTTAAATTAAAGTAATCTTTAATATTAATATAATAATTATTATGCTAATAAATTATTGTGACTGTATATTTGTTTCACAGCCTCCACACTGGATCTCATTAAATGACTTTATTGGCTTGATGTCACTTTACAAACCCAAAAGTAGTGAGTACTGTTACCATATTTGTGTGACCAATATTACACTATCACTTGAGGAGGCTGGCAACAATTTCCATCACTTTTCTAACAGCTAACATTGAAGAATGAATACTACCACTGTTTAACAAGTGATGCTTCAATAATGGTATCACACAAATGCCCAATCATTGGTAAACAAGTTGCAGTCATCCCTTTTATATAATTTAGGTTACCATAGCAACAATACAACCTGTTAAAAACACTCTTAATTTTAGCTTTAAGCACTTATAACTCAAAAACGAGCTTGGTTACCCCCATTAATTTTTTATAATCATATTGTGATGAGCGTGATATTTTACATACAACTTTTTACAAAGTTTAAACACATTCTGTTAAGAGTGTGCAGAACCACCTTAAATGTTTGAAAATTTAAGGTAGTTCTGAACCCTTTACTGGCAGGGTCACAGTGTTTGTGCAATCAGCAACTATTTACTAGCCATCAGTGAAAGTACATTCACATACCTAAAGTATATAATGTAGTTCTTAGCATTTCAGTTCACTTGCATAATTTCAGTAGCTACCAACAGAAGCATTTGTAAAATCTTTCTATGCAGTTATTAAATTATGGACAGCCTTTTTGTCTTTTTCTTGTTTCAAACCTTTCTAATCTTGTCATTGCGTTGGGTTACTGATGCTTGTCCATGTAGTATTTTTTATTTACGGTTCCATGTGTTGTTTCTGAGTGAAATTATTTTTATGACTGGTATATTTTAAATGCTGCAAACGTACCCTTGTGAGATAACTTTAAGAATCCCTAGGAATTCCTAGGAATTTCCTAAGAATTCCTAGGAAAAAATTCCTAGGAATTCCTAGGAATCTAAGGTGTGAATTTTCACGGTAATTCGGACTCAGAATTCCTAGGAATTCCTAGGAATTCCAAGTTTAGATAGAGATGACTTGGAATTCCTAGGAATTCCTAGGAATTCCAACTGAAATATACTCACCTTGAAAATTCCTTAAAATTCCCAAAAATTCCTAGGAATTTCTGAGAATAACTAGGAATTTGTAGGATTTTTTTGAGAATAGGTTGGAATTTTTGGGAAAATCTGAGAAAAACTGGGAATTTTGTATCATTTGTAGGCCAGACAAAATTTTGATGATAAATGCCCAGCATTAAAATAACAAATAAAGTCACTGATATCACATCAAACAGGTTTTAAATGAATGGTTTATTACATTGGTTCTCATGAATTTAAACATAAGAATAATCATCCTGTTTCTTTTTCATTACATCAAGAATCAAAAGTAAAACTGAAAACAGATATGAAGGTCAAACTTTTACATGTTTGATAAAAAGAGAACTTTTTCAGATAATTTACTTACTTTTTTAGTTTACAAATCCAACAATTTTCCATACACAAGATTTTACCTTAAATTATTGTTATTGTGTGGAACATATCTGGACTTTCATGATTGTAAGGAATCAATGATAAGAACAAAACTGAGACATTCCTTAAAATTAAAAAAAGGCTGAGTTTGGGCAAACTTAGCTGCTGTTCAATTATTTCTGTTGATTCTGCAGCTAGCCTCTTCATCTTCATCTTTGTTGTATAACACCTAAAACAAAATTTAAAAAAATACATTACACTGCGATATACATGAGGTACTGTAAGACTGAGATCCAAATATTTATGTGCTCACAGTTTAATACATGCAGCTAATTAAGGCCTGACTGTAAGCTGGTTGAAATGTTGAAAGAGAAGACTTGATAATTGTGAAGGTGCTTCTATACTATTGATAAATATGTTACATAAATCTTGAGCTTACAGTAGACTAAATCAAGGTTTTCCTTCTTCTATAAGTGTATCAACAACTCTCGAATTGGAGGATATATATCACGGTTTTTAGCCAAATTTAGACATTAGAAATATTAAAAAAGACACTTAAAACATTAAAGGAACATTTAAATAATAGAGTAAACGCAAAAGAATATACGGATGGACAAAAATTGAAGATCAACACGGATTGCCATACAGTCAGGCTGAAACACACAGGAGACATATCAAACTCATGCAGACTGTGGCTGCCTCGTTGGAGTTTTTGTCAAGAACTTTGACTGGGATCAGTGAGAACTGCTATATTTGTTTCGTTTGAACAAGTGTGGTGAGAGAAACGACTTGTTATTCGCAAATCAAATTGTTTAGGCATGCCCTCTGGGCAACCTAAATTGTTTCAACCTTGCTTTAGCCAGAATTCATTTCATGCCATGACTGAGTGACCCGCTCGTGTATGATTCGGGATGACAAAGTTCATTCAAAAGCTTTTGTCTAACTAGGAATTAGCAAGGAGTGACAGGCCTGCACAACTTCTAACAATGGAAACTTTTGTACCATTTAATATATGACCCCTTTATAGTTTTGCTCTTACGAGTATGTCTTTTAGGGATTTACCTCTTTTATACGATATTAGTGATGGCTCTTTGAAAATTTGCCGTAGAGAAGGCTGATTTTGTATCAAGTGCCATTTTTCCATTAAAACATTTTTGAGGTTGGGCACTGATGGTTGATATTGTGTTACAAAAGGCAAGAGTTCTTTCCGGCTTTCATGTTTTTGTCTTAGCGCCGATTCCCTTTCTGTGAATTTAATATCTGAAAGGAGTGTTTCGATCAGATTTTTTGGATAACCTCTAGCAAGGAGACGTGATTTGAATTTGTTAATGTTCTCTTCAAATGTTGCTCTTGAAGAGTTAGTTCGTAAGAGTCTTAGAGCTTCGCCCTTCACGAATCCCTTTTTGACACCCGGTGGGTGGCTAGAGGAAAAATGAGTGTATTGAAAGGTTTCAGTTGGCTTAAAGTGTGTTTTTATATCCAGGATGGATTGATATCTAAATCGTTTGCCTTTGTATACAACTGTATCCAGAAATTTAGTTTCAGTATTTGAAATTTCAGCTGTAAATTTGATTGTAGGGTGATGTGAGTTTGCTTGTTTATATATAACCCTCCTATCCCCACACAATATCTCAAAGAAAATATCCCCACACAATATCTCAAAGAAATGCTAAGCCTGATACTGAAAGAAAATTCTTTCCAATTCAATGGTAAGAATTATCTACAAATCCACGGTACCGCCATGGATACTAAAATGGCCGTTGCTTTTGCAAATATTTTTATGGCCAATATCGAAACAGAGATTCTTAGCAATAGCGTCGCAAAACCCACAATCTGGAAACGATACATTGACGATATTTTTTCTTTGTGGAATGTCAGCCAACCTGATATAGACAAGTTCATCGAACAAGCAAACTCACATCACCCTACAATCAAATTTACAGCTGAAATTTCAAATACTGAAACTACATTTCTGGATACAGTTGTATACAAAGGCAAACGATTTAGAGATCAATCCATCCTGGATATAAAAACACACTTTAAGCCAACTGAAACCTTTCAATACACTCATTTTTCCTCTAGCCACCCACCGGGTGTCAAAAAGGGATTCGTGAAGGGCGAAGCTCTAAGACTCTTACGAACTAACTCTTCAAGAGCAACATTTGAAGAGAACATTTACAAATTCAAATCACGTCTCCTTGCTAGAGGTTATCCAAAAAATCTGATCGAAACACTCCTTTCAGATATTAATTTCACAGAAAGGGAATCGGCGCTAAGACAAAAACATGAAAGCCGGAAAGAACTCTTGCCTTTTGTAACACAATATCAACCATCAGTGCCCAACCTCAAAAATGTTTTAATGGAAAAATGGCACTTGATACAAAATCAGCCTTCTCTACGGCAAATTTTCAAAGAGCCACCACTAATATCGTATAAAAGAGGTAAATCCCTAAAAGACATACTCGTAAGAGCAAAACTATAAAGGGGTCATATATTACATGGTACAAAAGTTTTCATTGTTAGAAGTTGTGCAGGCCTGTCACTCCTTGCTAATTCCTACTATGAAAGTGAAACTAATTGTTCACAAGAAAAAAACATTTTCTGCCAAAGAATATGCCTGTATGGCTATTCTGGCCTTAATTTCAAGACATTGTATGACAATGAGAGGCTGCTAAAGATATCCTTGTTTTAATGAAACTACGGGTAATTTGTCCAGAGAATGTCACAGTACAGTTTTACAAATGTACAGCAAGTGTGTGGAAACTGTGAGCTTTTCATTTCTGACATCTGTGAGAGATGTCTTCCTCTTTTTCCTAAAGTCATAAAGGATCAAGTCAAAAATTGTTCAACAGTGGGCTGTGATGGGTATGTGTGTGAATCTACAATTATATTAAATATATACATGCATATATATACTTTTGGTTTTATCGAAATTGTAAATAATATATATACATTTATGCTGACAGGAATTTTTTGCTCAATCTATTTATCATATCTGAGAGCATCCATTTTTCTATCAGTTAAACTCTGGGTGTTTGATTTAAGGGTCCATACGGGCACATATACACTAACAAATCAGGTTGGATCTAAAAAGCAATGTTATGAGTGCTATAGTTTTATGTCGAGTTGTCAGACTTAAACTGGAATTAATGTAGTAACATTTGTTTGTAAATAATTACCTTGGAGCTTGACAACAAAAAGGTATGGAACTGCAGGGAAATGATCCTGTTGATTTTTACTAATTCACAGAAACTGATTCATGCACTGAGTTCATCTTTAATTTTGACATTTTGGGAAATTTATAGAAATTTCAAACACAATATTTCATGTGTTTTAGCTGTTCCCAAAAATTCCTAGATATTCCAAACACATTTTTTAAAACAGTCTGGGAAATAATAGGAGTTCCTAGGAATTCCCAATAATTCCCAGTCATACTTTTCACTATTCCCAAATATTCCCATAAATTCCAAGGTCTTGGATTAAATATAATTTGCATGGCTTGGAATAACTTGGAATTCCTAGGAATTCCCAATAATTCCCAGTCATACTTCCACTATTCCCAAATATTCCCAGAAATTCCAAGGTCTTGGATAAAGCATAATTTGCATGTCTTGGAATAACTTGGAATTCCTAGGAATTCCCAGACTACTGGGAATTTATTTCGCAGGGGCAGTTCTGTAATCATTATTTAATTTGTTGTAATAAAGACTCTCTCAACCCCAGCCTTACCTGGAGGTATTGTGTGGTGATTTAGATTCAACAAAGTTAACCTCCATGGTTTTTGCTCATCAAAAATATATTGTCTTGAGAAATAGATTGTAAGCATTTTTTTCACTCCTCAAGAGGCCTGTTAATTTAGACAGACTTATTGGTTACGAGCTTCCTCTTTTTTATTAGCTCTTGTGGAGAAATATCTTATTTTCAAGTCATTAGATACAAGTGGAAGAAGGCAACGTAGGTAATTTATATTGAAAAGAATTGATATCAATATTTAAAAACCACTTGACTGGAGTTTGTTATATTTCATGAGCTAACTGCATTTCTAGAATTATGCAGAATTACTTAAAGGATGTATAAATGTAATACCCCATTCTACTAGTCATCATACCTTTTGTCCTCCACTCAAGATTGTGGTAAAATGAGTACTGGACTATTGTGCATAAAAAGTCGGTGACAAAATGCTCTCCAGGGGAATTGTGGTGATATATGTACCCCTTGTTCTTAATAGAGAGGTTAAGCCTGATGTTTAGAACAAACGGCAAAAAATTACCTCTGATCACAAAAATAGAAAACATCTCCTACATCTATTTATCCTGAAATTATACAAATATTTTCACTCTATTGTACAAACTGAGCTGAAGAAAGATGGCAAATTAGTTCAAAATTTTTCCGTTTTCCGTAAACATCATGCTTAACCTCTCTAATACTGGTAAGTGACCAAACCACTGCCCAGTATGAACCCTGCACTGTGCTTGGCAGCAAATTTGAATTCTTTACATACTGTTGCAATCCTTATGGCAATGTTATGCAGTAACTGCATTCAATAATATTTCATGATATTTCATAAATAAATCTTAATTGAAACCATATCTTCTTTGTTCTAAATTGTTTCACATTCTCTGACTCATTATTGCCTCATTTTTGCCTCATTTACCTCTTTTACTTCTAGTCTGGATGAATTTTATCACATATTTGAGAACAGTGAGATGGAATGGAAGCAAGTATGTCCCCTGAAGTATTTTAATAGGCTGATTTAGCAACAGGACAGGAACATCAGATGATGACTGCAGGGCGTGTGGAATAACCTGGATTCTGTTCTAATTTGACCATATTTGAGTATTTGTATTGTGCGCGCCGTCGTCAAGTGACATTCCCGCTCTCATGCTAAATCAGCCTAATATTATCCTGTGGGGTCTGCAATTTGTGTTTCACTGTACATTAGCCTGCTAGGTAGACGTTCTTTGGGCTTGCCATCTTCCAGAAGGCCTAAAGAGTATATCTGTTGTAGGAGGCTATCTGTGCAGCCTCAGGGTTTTTCAAATGGTAGGGAATGCTATCCAAAATTAGTATAAATTTACTAGCTATCTGTCATATATTCTATCACGAATGGCATTCTGTGATTGGCTACACTGCTCACTATCTATTCTGGTGTAGATAGGGAGTAGCCTGAGTGAGCTGTGAGCGCTTGTTAACAAACTGGTGGCTGCCTCTTTGCGTTTTCGAAGTGTCTTTGAAGAGTATTTAGATAAACTTTTGAACGACTAGTAGATTTAAACCAAAACAATTAGATGTTGACTTGCTCTTCAACTATCACATGATAGAAATCTCGAGCTCATAATCTTATTGTTAAATAGATCAATATCAAGTGAAGGCACAGGATACCCATACGATCTTTTTGTGTGGAACTTTTCAAGTGGGAAGTTAGGTAGCTGGAAGCTGCTAGCCTAGAGTATTACACAATTTTGTAAACAAACTATTTCGACTTCTCTCACATCCCCAACTTGTCAATGGATGGTCTGTGCACCCTTACAAATTAGGAGGAAATCACGTACCGGAAAATAAAACTGCGCTACCAGCTTATGCAGAACTTGCTTGCATGTAATCTTATGGGGTTTTTTTTTAGATCACAGAGCACAACGAGCAGTGGTTTATCTGTCTTAGGCCTTGGAACTGTCTATACCAAACAGTCAAAGGTGAGAATGTTACGCAGGCTTGCCTCTCCATCCAGGCCTACTGTTTAACACTTGCTCTTGCATTCCTTCTTGATGTTGAGAAATAAATTGGCATGTATGGACTCATAAAATACTACATATTGACTAAAGACTTGTTTAAATGTCTATACTTAATTAAACATTTATTGCAAGTTAAATGATGGAACTAAGAAATAAATTATTGTAGTGATTACCTGACAGTAGATGGAAACTGCATGTAGTCTTCACTTGGGCTGATTTGGGACACCATGACAAGCAATTTACTTAATTAATATTAAGACAAGTTGCTTTTTTCTTCCACAGGTATCCGATGGTTAATAACGCAGAAAGCTTTTGAATACTTCATGTGTAAGTCTTCTGAGAATGTTTACTGCTACATTTTATAATTGATAGACCCCTTGAAACTATTTTCGAGCCCCATTTGCTGAGGCAAGAGCCAGAACGGTGAACCCACCAGAGACGAGTAGGCGAGCGGCGTGGCACAAGAGGTGAGAGCTTACCATAACTGCCGCTGGCTCGTTTCACTCGCGAGTGGCTCGTACCACAGTACATGAGATGCTACTGACAGTCTAACCATTATCATATTAAAAAATATACCTGATACGTGAATTAAATAAAGTTGTAGCAGTAGACATCCTTTTTATCTTCATGTTTGTAAATCGTCACGTCTGGTCAATGTGGGAAAGACTCTCAGAACTTAATTTCATTGCTACTACATGAAACAGTGATTTCTCACAAATTTTATTAGGGAAATTAATGATTGAAAGGGACACGATTTCAGCGATTTCATTACTAATAGAGATTTCTTTGTGGCTTTTCTACAGACTTGGTCATCATTACAAACGGAATTTCTTTTATCGTTGACATTGTTGTGTTTTCCCGTGAGTAATTTGCTTTCTTTGATCTTCGGTTTCATTTTCTGATTTCTTAAGTTGAATTTTGGCGAATTGTTAAACCTTTGAGAACTTTTCGATGTACTTACAGACACTCCACAAAATGAGCGAGCCAACAAAAGAGGGGAAATTATGTGGTACCATATTGCCTTTCTTTCGAGTAAGTTGGTTTTGCAAATATTATAACAATATTAGTTACTACTGTTTTACTCATGTGGTGTATGGTTGGGGTTGGTTCCTCGAGAGTTGAACAACATAAAGTTCGTAGAAGCGCAGCACTCGCGGACTTTTCCGAATATTATCCAGTCACAAAATAGGACTAGCAGATACAAGTGACCTAGGAGTACACTGTACTCCGAAAATTAACCGAGTCATGCACGGTCAGCCGACGCCAGCTTTTGAGGAGCTCATGCAATCTCCGATTGAACAATTAGCATCGGGAATGTTTCCGAAGACCGTATTTGTTTCTGTAGTAACTCTGAGTGGTGAAACTGGTTTTGAAGATTTACTTATGATGTCTGGGTGTAACGGGATTTGCTTTGTCTTCATTTGCAGTTTACACAGCCGAAGCTGCACTCAAACTGATAGGTCTTGGTTTTAGGAAGTACTTCCACTCCGGGTGGAATCTGTGAGTAGTTTGTGGCCTTGGGTTTAGTTAATCTGTTTATATCTGAGGGTAAGTTCGTTAGATTTTTAAGTAGGGATGCTTAAAAAAGATAACTGACAGTATTTTATTGGAAATGCTATGTTTCTGAAGAGTAATGCCTGTTGTTTTGTCCTAATTTAGACTAAACTGTAGCCTTCTTTTCAGATTTGACTTCTTTGTGACTCTTGCTGGTTTCTTTGGTGTAGTTAGAACATCGTTCAGCTTTATCGTTGGTCTGAGGCCTCTGAGACTTCTGTTGTGAGTATTTCCATTTGTTGTAGTATTGCATGCATTGTATTTAGGCTCGATTTCCGCCGCTCTCTCGAGTGCAGTCTGCATTCTTCCCTTAGGGGAGGAGTGCGAGCTCCTTTCCCAAACAGGGACTGGTAATCGAGCCTACGTTGTATTTCCTTTATTGTCGTTGAAAACATGTGTTGCTTTCATTAGACGCTCAGCCTCTCCCCTCTTCCCCCCGCCCCATCTCCCCAGTGAAGTTTTAGTTTTTCTTTCCACGGCAATTCCTTGGAAATGCGTTTGCTTTAGCGCGGCCAATTCTAAATCACAGAGTTGTATATTACTAATAGCATAAGTTGTTCAAAGGCTTGATTCTCTCTACAGGCTCTTTAAATTGAAGCAGAGATACCGTGATGTGTTCGACACAATGGGTGTCTTATTACCGCGAATGGCCAGGTATTGTGCTTTTTCAACATCTTCTAGTCTCCACCTCTCCCTCCCCTTTGAACGCTGGTCACGCAGCCTACAATCCAGTGAATATGCATTTTTGTTGGCACTCACCGTGTTCAATTGCAAACCGCAGAACTGATTGGCTTTCTTACCGTTGCCTATTGAAGAGTTAATTTACGGGCCGGAGTTGACATCACTTATTGCAAACAAGGACGCGTTGTCACACATTATGGTCTTGCCTGTCAGCTTCAAATTCCAACTCTGACCGTTTTGAAAAATGAAGGGATTTTCTGAATTTTGTCCGAAATTTCCGAAAAAATTTAGGCACCTTACCCACCGCAGCAAGCCAGCTGCGAAACCGTCCGACGGAAGGGTTTTTCGTTACTTTAGAGATCAGCCATTGTTAGTCTTCAATACTTTTAAAAAAATGTACATTTTTCACCTCAGGATGGCTTTGGTTATTCTTCTGATGTATTACTCGTTTGGAATCGTTGGAATAGAATGCTTCTCTGGACTTAAACTGAAAAACTGTTGTCAGTAAGTTCTCTTTTTCAGTTGTCTTTTTCAGTATTACAACAGTAAGGACGACATTAGTTCAATCGAACCTCTTCTCTGGGGAAAAAAAAAAGGTCGTGGTAATATTTTTCACTGCCCTTCACCTAGTATTTTTTCTTAGCCTTGTTTTCTGCGTTGTACAGGAACACATCATGGGAAGAAGAATACAGAGAAGACGGCTATAAGTATTATTATTTAAACAGCTTCAACGATTTGCTGCATTCTTACGGTAGGAGTTAACCCTCATTTGTGTAGTGTAAAGCATTTGCAACAACATGAAAGTGCAACTTTTTATTAAATTTCTCTCTATTGTCGGTACAGTGGCAAGCAGACACGTGATGAACACAAAACAAAATCATCAAATAGGGGCACGACTGTCGCAAGGCTGTTGATGTAAAGGCGCGTTTGCCTCATGGTTAGCGCGCTGGATTCTGGATGAAACGGTCCAGGTTTTTTCCCCTAGCCGGGGACATTGTGTTGTGTTCTTGGGCAAGACACTTACTCTCACAGTGCCTCTCTCCATCCAGGTGTACAAATGGGTACCAGCGATGGACTACCATCCCATCCAAGGGGGAGGGGGAGTAGAAATACTCCTAACCCCTTAATGTCATGGAAACCGGGATAAGCTCCGGATGTATGAAGTAGTTGGCTCGACGTTTTTTCTGAAGACAATGACATTATCACAACTGATTTTTTTAGAAATACGTTAGAGTTAGTAAGGAGAATTTACATTCTAAGCTTGGCATAACAAAAGTTAATGACCTGTCAAGATGGATAACGTACTTTAGTCAGTTACTGCAAACAGTAGAATACTGTTGACCATGTGTAAAGTTGTTCTTTTTGTCTCTGCAGTGACATTGTTTGAATTGACGGTGGTCAACAACTGGATGATAATAATGGTAAGAACACATGAGGTGCTGTTTGTTCTTCTTATTTAATAATATCCTATTCACACCGGCATGTTAAACATGTTTTAAAAGTGATTTAACTAAACAAGGTTAAAAATTAGTTACTCACACCGTACACACCCCACAACGTAACAAGCTAAAAACGTGTTTGAATAAAATACCGTATGTCAGCAAGGTGGTTTGAAATTTGTCTTCTCGAAATGACTGCAAAGTGCAACTGACAAATTGGAAAAACCTAAACCTGATTTAGTTAAACTAGTGTAGTTGGTGTGAATTGTGTGTAAGTCAGTTTAAGTGTAATAAGATTATCAGTTTAGTGATGGTAAAGTAATTAATAATGCAGAAGAGAGGAATGCCTGTGGAATCATCATATGCTGACTAGTACTTGTCCCTCCAGCGTTTCGCGCGACCTTTTTTCTTCTTGTGCAATTTTTACCGATAAACATGAGGTGCTTTCTCTGCGGTTGCGTTTTCGCCGCAATATCTCTCACCCCGTTCTCAATTCTGGGTTCCGTGTAGTGTTTCTGCCTAGCTGTCTCTTACGTTGGAAAATTCTGAAACCGCGCAAGAGCCCCTACCCCGCCCCCCCCCCCCCCACCCGCGCGCCCCTAGAGCCACCAGGGGGATTTTTGTAAAGCAACAATTTCAGTATCGATTTCTTGAAGTCGAATCTCAGGCGAAGCGAGGAAACAATTGAGGCCTGGAAAGAGTTTGTTCTCCCATTTCTATTTCTTTTTTTTTTCTTTCATTCTACTTATATTTTGATTATTTTATTTTTTCTTACTTAAAGGAAGGGATTGTTTTCGTGACATCAGACTGGGCTAGGATATACTTCATGTTATTTTACATTGTCATGATGGTGAGTCAACTGGTTGATTCGCACTATGACTGTTTTGGCTTTGACTTGTTGAACAGTAGGCGCAATCTCGTATCCGGAGCCCATGCATTTGCGGTCAGCGGTGACCGAATGCTTAATCAAAAACCGGAACCAGACGCGGATTTTTCGGTTTCATTTTTTCGCCCCGGGCGCGGAATTTGCGTCTACATCAGAAGGATTGTCGAGGCGCGAGTTCATTTATGATTGTTTTGTTTAAAATGTCGTTTCTAACCACACGGCGAATCCAATGTTAAATGCTACATGCGCCTGTTCTTTTTCACTAGGTGGTTGTGACCATCATTGTAGCGTTTATTCTTGAAGCCTTTCTCTTCCGAACTAAATATCATAAAGAACATCCTACTGACGAAGAGGGTAAGTGGACTTAGCTAAAGTAAGTTCCAAAAATAACAAACCCCCGAAATAAAATGAACGGTTGTTATCAAATCTTATTAACAAATACATGCGTGACTACCTTGTGTTTGTCCCGCCTCCAAAGCCAACGAACTTGGAAAAAACAGAAAGAAAGAAAATTGTGGGTGGTCTTTTCTCTGATTACAGAGTAGGTCATCTCATCACAGCGTTCATGTAAGTGAATAGAGAGAACTTTGGTCTTACAACAGTGTGATTCAAATGCACATGCTGTGCCGTATTTTTGACAAGTTTAAGGCATATCCCGGGGAGTACTATACAAAGTTCTCTACGGGGGAGGCTCCACCCCGCGGTCCAGCCCCGGCCTTGCCCTTTTGTATAGCATTTTGACAGAAAAGGTACCCTGTCGTGTACCTTTAATTGAAAAAGGTAACCTTTTCACATACTTTCATAACTGGCTCGTACTATGAATAAATCGCCAATAAGGGAAGTCTTCTTGTCATTCTCATGTACCGCCTAATAAATGAACTGATACAGCTATAAGGTGCGTCTGTTCGAAATATTTTAATTAAAGGCCCTTTAAAATAAGTAAATGACAGATTCCATGCTTTTTCATAACTTTTCTCAACTTGTGAAATCCCTACCCTTTAATATACCTGAAACCTGAAAAAGTTACCCCTTTCGGGCAGAGCCTTCCCATACAGGCCATTATAAGGAGTAACCCCCGGGGGTTTTCTTTCCCAAACCTCCCTACCAATCACATTGCCACATGCGAAATCCATAGGCTTCCAACTACTTTGGACTTCCCACCTCCTTGACAAACTTGAAATCCATTGGCCGAGTAAGAGAGAAATCAACATCAATATCTCAGTAAGATTAAAAAAAAAAAACATCGCCCGACATCAGAACGTTTTGTTTCCTTGACAGAGGACATGAACATAAAGAAAGAAATAACAGTTACCTATGAAGAATTCCAGCACTGGGAAGAAGAATTTCGGCGCTTGGGAGAAGAATTCCGGCACTTGAGAGAAGAATTCCAGCACTCGAGAGAAGAATTATGGCAAGACCTGCAGCCTGATCAGCCTGTAAGAATCTCTACACTAATTTTGCCCTTTTTATGTAGAATACAAAATTTTAAACCTGTAGTTCATTAGATATAGGAAGCAATTCCATTTTAGGGAGACCTATATTACGAAAAGACTTTCTGTAGTGTTTTAGAAGAATTAATGGAACTTAAAATCTTGATAAGTCCAAGGTTTGCTTTTTTTTTCGCTGACCCCGGCAGCACACTAGTTACACATCATAGCTGCTTACATGAATTGCATCATTTTATTGCAGGTTAGGTATATAGGAAAACGTTCCCAAACAAAAATGGATTTGAACATAAAAATGTACGCAGATGAAGTCAAGGTATGAGTTGCTTGTATTGCTCGATAATTTCATATTGATTGTCTGGTCTATTCGTTTTTGACAGGTTACGTTGTTGCGGGCCATTTTGTGACAGAAACCATCCTTGTCTTAGTCCGTTCTGTAACTGATGTTTCATCAGAAAACCACTGACGAATATTTCTTTTTTTCTTGTAGCAATGGATTAAAAATGAACGGGTAACCGCGTATATCGATATGTCAGAAACTTATGCGCAGTCTGAAGTTATGGAAGAAGAGCCTGATATAGGATTGGTAAATGAGGTGGTACGCGAGGACGAGGAAGTATGATAACAACTCACTTAGGTCGAATGGCATCAAACGCGCGAGTTACCATGGTTACATACATTAGGTAGCTTTTTACCTCTAGATTATCATCAAAACTGGAAATTTCAAATTTCAATTCTTTCCGCTGCATTGTGTTTCATATTTTCCAACCTGAATATGTTGATGATCACTAATATCTTACTGAGTGTTTGTATCGTCCACTTCTCATTTTAGCTTTTTAGCCTTTTTATTCCGTTTTAATCTTGTCATGCGCATTTGACCATTTTATGAAATTTGCGCATTATAAATGTTATTATTGTTATTATTATTGTTATTATTATTATCATTATTATTTCAATCGCCAATCGCGTATTGATTTTTCCGTCACGCAACGATTTTGCATTGACCTATTCATTCTCTCCTCATGCAACGGTTCTGTTCTCTTAACGACTGAGTTGTCACACGGTGATAAACTGCTTTTAGGGAACTAAAGCTCAATACGTACGTGCGAATACGTGGTTGTCGAAAGAATTCCAAAAAAAGTTTTTATGTGAGGCTTTTCTATAAATTACGAAAGTTGCAGGTGAAGATTTTGTTGCATGTGTTTTTAAAAGTACTTTAACAATTCATTTCACATGAGGCATTTCACGACAAGAAGGTCTGTAGTTTAATCCTCAACTGCTTGTTCAGTCAAGGGGCTAAACATTACTTCGTCTTGCGACGTAAAACTATTTGTTCGTCTGAACAAAAGTATAGATTGATATTTAGGTAGACTTACTCGGTTAGCAATCGAATTGATACCGCTATACTTTTTATTTTCCGACTTAAGTATAGTTCTTTTATCACAATGTTTCCGAGTGAAACAATGATCAAAATGTGTTGGGTAGTTAGCTTGGTTTTATATTTACTCAAGGCTTATATTGATAGGTAGCAGAACTTCAGAGATGCATTCGGTCATTTGATTTTCACGCCGAGAGGAAGATCTTTTTTAACCTTAGAGTAAGGATTTTATAAATGAAAATTCTAATTTTTGTGTATTAAAACCTTTAGAGATATAATTAAGTTATGCCTTAGTAACACTAGCGACCTTACGAGGTAAGAGAAGGCAATAGTCATTTTGCGTTCAGCATAACAACATGGCAGAAAATGAAATAACTAAAACGAAAAAGGGAAAAATTGTCTTTCTGTCGTCATGTCCTAGTTAGGCGTTTTGTTATTATATCGCTAGTGAGAAATCTGACAAATATTGCACAATGCTATTCATTATTTTTTGGTGAAATCAAGGTAGCAAATTTGACTGATTCCTAAAATTCAAGAATGGATAAAATTTTACTAGCGAATAATGTAATATAATTAGGAACCAACTGATGAACGCTCGAGTCTGAATTGTAGACAAAAGATCAGTTGTATAAAATATGAGTATTTTTCACCGCAATGACTTTACAACTTCATAATCAGGGCAAATCATTTTTTATATGAACCGTATAGAAATAAAAGTACAATGTACAATAAAGCGAGACCTTTAAGAACCTCTCCAACGTGTTGTACTTGTCGATTTGTATTTATTTCGTTTATTGCCAGCTGTGAGAATTTCACCCTTTATCAAGAGTATATCGGTCTGTTGACGAATTTTGGTATTCTCATCACCTGGGTGATCTATGATGCCCGAATGTTGTTAGGAGAATTGAAATTTTATTTCTCTATTTATAACTTTCCTCTGGTGGAAATCCCGCCTAATTTTTGCAAACTAGAAGAGTCTTGTAAAAATTAGGCGGGATTTCCAGCAGAGGAAAGTTATAAATAGAGAAATAGAATTTCAAAGTGATAAACACCTACTTTCTCCTGACAATATTCGGGCATCATAGATCACGCAGGTGATGAGAATACTGAAATTCGTCAACTGTTAGAGGGGAAATTATGATTTCAATAGAGTATAGATGCTCCTTAAGCGTGACAATTTCGCTTCCTATGTGCTAACGAAAGAGCTAAATGCGTATGATTAAGTACTTTATTTCCACTCGTATGAAGAAATTCAAGGAAAAAGATACAATATTTCAAGACCGAGATTGAAACATCTCTTCTGCAACTAAATCTTCTCTATATTCAAACATCAAAACTTAAATCAATTGCCAAAACTACTATTTTCTATTTTGTTTTTGAGTACTTGTTTTGCACCTATTTTTTTGTTAGCGTCTTATTAATAGTGAAATTTTAAAATGAATTTTTGCGCAATGACGCCAAGTAATTTCAGGCTCGATAACTTTAAAACACGTTTTCGATCACCTAATCATCGTGTATACCCGTACAAAACAGTCTTCTTAGTGCTACGTTGAACTTGTGGACGCGTCCTTTCGTACATTGTTTCTCAGCTGTCACATGATACAGTGACTGCTCAGCACGGAGCGTTTCTCTCTCTTACAGTCACATGATCGTACAGCAGGAGGTGTAGGATCTTCGCAGACTGTTAAACACCAGCGAGTGTTTAATTTGGCGCGAAATCTCCTCAGTCAAGTCCACTCGATGTACCACGATCCATTCTTCCACGGAATTCTGATATGAGGGAGCCTGGGTACTCTCCATTAAACAGCTGCCTTCTTTGCTTTGACCAACACCTTCGTCGTCTTCCTCTTTTCTTTCGTCCAGTTCATTTGCCTTCGTTATGGTTTCCAACTCATCGCTGTCGTCGCTGACTTCCGATTCGTTTTTCAGAGCATTCACCTGCACTATACGCCCTTTGAATTTTGAACCTGTTCTGTTCTCTATCGGTGTCTTGGTTTCAGAAGATTTGCCGGCATCAATGAAGTCTTTAACTTCTTCACCTTCAGTATCTGGTTTGGTATTGTGTTCTGTCCGTGATTCAGGCACGACTTCCCCAGGTTTAATATTCACTGCCTCGACTGTGGAATCTTCCTGATTTGGTTCGGTCTCCGAGGTTTCGCCGGCTTCATTGATGTCGTGAATTTCTTCGGTTTCGGTACCTGGTTCGGTTTTGTGTTCTGCCCGGGTCTCAGCCTTGGGAACATGGACTGTGTCAACTTGCGAATCTTCGTTGTTCGCTGCGGAAGTTCCAGTTCCGGAAGATACCTCTTCCGTTAAGCTTTTTATTTCTCCATCTTCGGTTTCTTGTTTGGTTTCGTTTGGGACTGGTAACTCGGATTCCAGTGGTGCCTCGGCTTCCGAAGACACTTCCTCAGAGATGGCCATTTCCAATTTTGGTTCCATTGACTCAGTTTCCTTAGATATTACTTCAATGATAGCGCCTATTTCGTTGTCTTCGGTATTTGGCTTGGTTTCATCGACCTCTCGTGTCTCTGTGACTTGTGGTGTTTTGGTTTCCAAGGGTACTTCTTCGGTGACAGCTCGTACTTCGTCTTTGGTATCCGGTTTGCTTTCGTTTTCAACTGGTGGCTCGGTACCTCGCGATGTCTCGCTTTCCGAAGATACTTCCTCAGCGATGGCTCGTATTTCTTCGTCTTCGGTATTTGGTTCGGTTTTGTGTTCCACTAATGACTCATAGCTCGATAATCGTTTGACCGTTACTACCGTCACATCCGAATCATACGATTCTTCGTTGGGTTCGTGTTCAGGCCCAGTGTCATCAAGTGCGCTCGTTGACTGCTGATTTTCGCTAACTGCATTTTCCCTTTCGCTGAACTTAGCGCGTTCTTCTCTTTCTTCAACTTGTATTTCAATTTCTGGGGCTTTATTTTCTTCCTTCTTTTTAAGTAACTCGGTTAACTCATTAATGACTGTTTGCATTAGTTTTTGGTTCTTTCTTCGAGCTTCTTTGGAAACTTCTTCTTCGGTTTTATTGTCATCACGCGCGAGCGACGCGCGCGAAATATCTTCATCGACTTTGCTTTGCTTGCTTTCTTCGTGCTCCTCCATAAGGCTCTTTTGTTGTGACATTTCTTTGTTTACTTCATCGTCGATCTGTTCTTTCACTTCTGTGAGGTCTTTTATTTCTTTGAAACTTTTCAGATCGCTTAACACATTTACTTCTTCGTATATGTTTTGGTCATCCTTTCCCTTCATGAATGCTAGCGCTGTTTCGGAGTGCTTCTCGTTACCTTCAAGTTCTATGATATTTTCGCCGTCTTCTTTCTTTTTCTTCAAAGTTCGAGTGGTAGTCTTCAAATCACTTGTCTTTCTTTTAACTGCTTTTGAAGTTCCTTCGTTACCAGAACACTCTTTTTCGTCGTTATCCTCAGCTATCGGTGTTTGTTCTTCTGCGGTTTGTTCCAGTTCAGAACTTGCTCTCTCCTCCGCCTGCTCATCACCAGCACCGTCCACGGAATTTTCATCTTCGTGTGATGTTTTCCTTCCTTGGAGAATATTACCAGGAGACTTCAACTTCCTCAGGCGGCGACGCAAAATATTTTCTTTCTTTTCTTTTTTTGGTGTAACTTGGTTGGAATCTTCTTGTGTTGGTGGGACGGTCTCCTTGCTTTTCGCGTTCTTCGTTTCTTCTTTGTTAGAGACTTCTTGTGTCATCTCCGCGGCCGCAGCCGACGTTCCCTCTGTTTTTAAATCAGCTGCTTCTGTTTCATTTGCTTTGGAATCTTCGTTGCCTTCTTCAAATCCAGCTTTATTCTCTTCCACTGGTCCACTTCCTGTGGCGCTAACATCATCACTCTCTTTGCTTGGATTGCCTTCAGTGTTTTGTTCATCTTCGCTTGCCGATGGTTTTCTCTTTGGCTGGGATTTGCTCCGCTTAAAACCAAGGACCGATCCTTTTTTCTTCTGCTTTCCACCCCTTTTCTTCTCGATTTCTGTTCCTTCATCTTTTCCATCGTTCGTATTTTCGTTGTTGAAATCACTGCTGGAGGCAGCAACAGGTTCTTTTGACTCATTGTCGACAATTTCGGTATTCTGCAAAGGTCGACTGCTTGTACTCCGGGATCGTTTAAATCTCCCTGGAGTATCAACCGAGTTTTCTTCGTGTGTTTCGTTAGAAGTTTCGTCCAACTTGAATGCTATCTCGTATTTCTTTTTGTTTCGACCAAAGCTTGCTAATTGCTTCAATTTCTTTCCTTTGTTATTCTTGCTTTGCGGCTTTTCTTGAGTTGCCTCGGGAGATTTTGACGCGCCTTCGCTTTCGTTGTCTGTAGTTTCGAAGTTTGCTCCGCCAGCTTTATACACATGTTCTTCGGCAGTTTTCGTGTTCCCCTCAACACTCACGATGTTTACTGCGGTAGTCTCACCCGCTGGATCTGATGGATGCTTGTCTTCGTCGGCAGAACTCTTTCTCGTCGAAATTTTCACTTTTTTAGAGCGGTGAAAAGCAAGCTTGCCTTTCTTGCTGTTGCTAGCATGATCTTGTTTAGCTTGTTCGGAGTTAGATTCTTCTTCCTCGTTTCCCTGCTCTTGAATCGTTTCGAGATCTTGCTGGACATCTTTGTTCGTACATTCGTCACGTTTTCCGTGCCCTTGTGTTTGCTCTTCTTTTGTCATTTTCTCGTCCGACGGATTGAATTCTTTTGAAATGTTCGATGTTCCACTTGCGTCGCTTGCTGAAACCGTTTGGGATGTTCCTTCAGTATTTAACTTGGAGTCTTTGTTATTATCGGCAACGTTTTGCTCGTCACAAGCCAAGCTTTCCTGATTTTTCAACTGGCTCTCTAAAGTTTCGTTAGACTGTGCTCGCGTCGGTTTTTTGCCTCTCTTCCTTTTACGTTTTGACTCTTTTCCCGGTTCGTTTTTGGCGCCTAAAAGCTGCTTGTCTAATCCAGCTGACTGCTTTGAACTCTCTGCCATTTTACACCAATATCTTTGAGAAAGATCGCTTCACTTGCGTTACAAACTTAGTTTTCGCAGAAATGAATAAAATTATTTGAAGGAGAAATGTTAAATAGGTCCATTGATCGCAGAGGTGTGAATCTATTGAAACGCCGTCACGTGGTATATGTGCACGTGAAGTTAAATCATTTTCGCCAGAATTTAAACAAAATGAGGCTCTTTTTTTGCCGTCGATAGATATTAGAAGATCCAAATCTCAACTGTTTCTAACCGAATAGATTTGTTTTGCTTACTCGGTTACTTGTCAAAAGAACTTCTTGATTTCCACGGGGCAACTAGCCAATCAGAATTATTTTTAGGTCGGTTCAAAGTCTATTCCACGCGTCTTCAAAGTGCAAAGTTAATACCTACAGTGAAATCCCGATATATCCATCCTCCAAGACAAACAAAAATTGGTTTGAAAACTCGGCCAGTTCGAGAAATCGGGTGTAATATTACAGCTTTCGACTGAGGGGAGAGAAATGACTTTTGGTTCGAGTTATCGGGAAGTTCGAAATATAGAGGGTTAGAGAAATCGACATTTCTTTGTGATTTTGAACGTGAAAGATGCGACACAAGCCATCTGTAATTTGCATGTGAAGAGAACGTGAACAGGTTAATCAAAACGAGTGTTTCCCCTGAATAAATTGCACGCATCATTTCATAGAGTTGAATGGAAAGTTTTGTTAACATTGCCGCAAAACAACGCGTATATCGACAGTATTGTCTCCTGGCTTTGCCAGCCATTTATTCCCAAGAATGATCAAATTATCATATCTCCTTACAAAATTAACACATGGTCCAATTGACAGGTGATGAGAATAAAGAAAATCATAGATGTCTTGATTTACCGATTGTTTGAACTTGGACAGAAATGGTGAGATGGCAGCGCGATTACATAATTCACTAATAATGTATTCGTTCTACAAACACACTCGACTCTGCCTATGAACGCAGCTGAACAATTCATAATGACTGATTTTCTGGAATCTAATCTCAGTCAAATATCACACATCGCTTTGTTTGAACTTCGAATATCAAATTTCAAGTCTGATCACTGAACAACAAGCTTTATTTTTCTGGTGTTCTATTTTTTACAAGTCAGCTAAGCTAGCCTCGTGATCTTAAGCGTGAATGAAGCAATCCAAACAATTCGGACAACAGCTTGTCAGAAACAGCGAAAAACATTTAAACAATTGTTAGTACTAATAAGGCTTTGTACCAGTAGATATGGTGGACATTTAAAATGGAACTTTTCAGAATATTTCTAATAGGCCATCCGAAAAAATCCTGCACAAATTGACAAATAGAAACCACGGACGGTATCAACAAATTTCTGGCAAATTAGTTATAAGAAGCTAGCTGTTCTATCACCACTCATTCCCCATTGGCTGATTTGCGAATAATTTGCTTGGATGGCCTTTTCAAGTATTTGCATTGAGCATAAAGCTCAACGCTTTACAACCAAAATTTTAAATAATTGCTCCCTTGGTCAAAATGAAAAACGCTTCTAAATTTGTTTTTTGTTTTTCAACGTAGTCATTGTTCACGTTAATGGTGTCGTATTTGGACGCGTGACTTGCACACAGCGACCTTTTGATATCGTGAAGAAATTCTAAGCACCGTATCAAGTGATCTCTCATCAGATTACCATCGATTTGATCACTCATCTTTTGCACTTTGTATTAACTTCTTTCTGATACGACGTAATAGTGAAAACATACTGAATTCTTACAGCATGCGCTTGTAATTATGAGCAAATGGTCACTGCAATTAAAAATCCACGCAGGTTACTGACATTTTGATATCGTTAGTGCAGTTTCTATCAACTATTCTATAAGTGTCTCAGCGACTTTTATCTCCTGTTTTGCTGCCTCAAGTTTCTTTCTCTGGTGCTCTTTTATCTTCTTTAAGTGAACTTTGAAGCATTGTGGATACTTCTTGATTAAGGATGTGATAAAGTACACCAAAACCTGTCTAGTAGCTTCGCTTGCCCGGTTCAGGAGAAAACTCCAGAAGCCAATAAGCTTGGCGAGGCCGAAATCGGAAGAATATAGGCTTACCACGTATTGGAAACTTCCGGAGGGATTCACGTGAAGAAGATTTTCGTTGTTTATCACTAGTTGTTTCAAATTCGTGAATGCTTCCCCAAGGATCCCAGTTGACGGGACGATCTCTTTAGGCCCCTCGAATTCAGCCTGGATGGTTGTTTTCACTGATCTGATATCTTCTACAGTGGGGCACGCCGGAACAGGGACCAAGCTTTCAATTTCGGAGCCGACATCTTCGGGCACATCGATTGTAGTCACCGCGGCCGGCCAAGATTCTTCAACTTCAGGTTCTGAAATGCCTTCGATCTGGCTGACCATCTGTTGGACAATTCCTTCCTTAACGCTGTCTCCTTCCGGCAGCTCCCATTCAACAGAGTAAGGAGCGGGCTCTTCTAGGTAAATATTTTCTTTCTCTTCAGTGAAGCGTATTTTCTTCTTCTTTCCTTTTCCAAATGATAACCGGTGGGCTAGATTCTTGGCCTTTTTCTTTTCTTTCGGTGCCTTGACGTTTGAAGTGATTTCCGCTGTGGCTCCTTCAGCTTCTGAGTGCTCTTCAGGGGTTTCGAGGCGCCAAGCCTCTGAGGATGCCATCGACTTTTCCCGTTTATGCTTTCGTCTTTTCGTCTTTTCTGATGTAGGAGATTTTTCACCGTGTTTTTTTTCAATTTTCCTGTGGAAGAGACCTCGCTTCGTTGAAGGACTTTCAGACATGGTGGATTCTCGCGAGCTTACGTAACAGCTAACCGTATGGACCTAGCTGCTGACTGAACTTTGATAAAAGAAAAACTGTTCTTCCCTTTTATACTTTAAGTGGAATACTCGTCACCATGTCCCGTTCGGTTGTTCGATTGTCAATGGACAATGCAGATCAAAGTTCAGATTACTGACAGGAACATGTCAACACTGCTTAAAATAACCTTAAAGAGTAACTGGACTTAATGTATAAAGAATAACCAGTGTTTCATTCGTTTCGGCATTAAACATAAGCTCACCACAGAGACACGCGAGCCACCCCGCCGCTACAAGACGGCGATCACACGAGCTAGTAGATATTCTAACTCGTGTACCTCTAACGTCCAGTATATTTTATGGCAAATAAAAATATTTCTGAGTTAAGGATTTTGTCCAAGAGTTTTGACTCTTGTTTGACTAAGTAGGCAAGATGTAACAGAAGAGGATTATGACGTCCAGTGTATTATTCTCTTGCTCATCTCACAGAAAAAAAAGATTTAAATCTAGCCTGTGTACATCCGCCCCCTCCCCTCCCCAATTTTTTTTTTCGAGGTGAGGGGACGGATGTACACAGGCTAATTTAAATCTTTAAGCCGAAAGATTGCAAGGCCAACATTTTAGGGTTTACTCTACTCAGGGTTACTTATGTAGATTCCCTAAACAAGTACTGAAGAAATGTATGGAGACCTGTAAGGAGAATTTGAATGTTGACATTGAGGTTCAAAGGACCCTAAGAATTAAGCTCACGTTATTGTCTTATTCTTTAAGTTACGTTATTTTGTACATAGAGTGATAAGTTCATCCAAGGTATGCGTTGAGGGGGAGGGGGGAGGGTGGCGTTACTCTCAGCCTCTACTCCTCCCCGAGATCCATCACCGATTGTTATGAACCCTAAATGACCTCGGAATCCGGTGGCTAAATCCAGAACCGAACACGACATTATGTCATGTTTTTTTATGTTTGTTTGTTTACTGCACGAACTTGCATTTGCCATTAATTTTGCTCGCTTATGCGACTGGTTTATGACATTTACGTATTAAATAACGAACCGGCTGTAAAACCGAAAGGTGGTCCCAACTAACATGAGTGAAGGATGTGCTTTATAAAGAAGCAAGGGGGAACGAGCGCCCTGGAGGAAAAAAAAGACATTTCGTGACCGAGACATTTAATTCAGTGGACGTGCTTTGTACCAAGAGTCTATTGAAAGGGCACTGAACTGAGCGACACAAGACAAACACGTGAATCATCAAGGCCGGAATATTTGTTAACTCGTATCAATATAAGGAGTGTTGAAATAAATCAATACCGTGGACTTTGCTTAGACTCGTACATGAAATAATATCCATCAGTTGTTTCTCAGTGAATTTGGCGTTTTAATACACTTGCGTAATACAATCAGTGAGCGTAATGAAGTTCACCGTGCACAAGCAACAGGCTAATAATGTCCCTCCATAGTCTCTATAGCATGTCTCGTGTCTCACTAATTCCAGTTTATCACTTAACAGTTTTTACTTCTTTTCGGCGGTTCTGATATTTGCTGCCTTATACCGTTAAATTTAAAGAAAAAGTCAGTTATATTCGGAGAGTGGCCGAAAAGTTCCGAAAGCCGAATACTGGTGTACGTAAAGATCACTCCGCGCATCCATGTTACCAGTTAAATAACCAAAATACTATAGTGTCTGTTGGTGAAACCAAACTGATAACTTGGTATTTGTGCCGAACATTAATATTAGAGCGCTTCTGTCGAAAGTAATTCGCATTTTCTTTGCTTTGCATTCGGCTAGTTTACTACGCTTTGTGATTAGTTTAAGAATCTCCCGCCACTTTTTCATCCAATCAGGCTTAGCAGAACTAAAACCAATCTCGACAAATCATAAACGTTATACCGCGGTTTGTGACAGCTACTTGCATTTGGTTCGAGCTGTGATTGGTCACAGTGATAAATTTCTTTTGGGTGTTTTGACACTCAGTCGAAAACCGCTCTTCGTCCGTCCTATTATTCTGATTTTTCTTTCGATGGTTTGTTCGCTCGGCTTCGTTTGTTCGTTCGTTCTTTCGTTCGTTCGCTCGTCCGTTCATTTCCTCATTCGTTCGTCCTTTCGTTCCATGACTAGTTCCCGATCGTATACTCAAAGCGTGCATACGTGCGTGCCATTTTATCTTTTTTCGTTCGTTCGTTTGTGTGTACATTTGTGCATTTGTGCATTTGTGCATTTGTGCGTTCTTTCGTTGGTTCGTTTACTGCTTCCCTGTTCAACTGAAAATACTTCCACTAAAAGTGGTGTCCACAGGTTTTATTCTACAGTCGTCAATTGTCGTCGTTCTTGCACTGTTCTTGAAAACTCCTGACAACTACTATCCTCGCCGCTAGGACTAACAAAACTCACCGCTAGGCTAGGACTAACAAAACTCACCGTTGGCTAGGTTACCCGTAAAACGTAGTCCACAACAAAGCAGGACAGATTACAACTGATAATTACTTCTTGAAAATTCGAACCCTCTGTTTAAGAAATAACAATAATGGTAAATTCCACCGGACGAGTGGCCTATTGTTCTTAAGCGACATTTCTATTGAAATTCCTTTGGTTTAGATTTTAACTAGCTTGCTACTTAACTTGTTGTTATCACGCAATGCCGCGATGTCTCATGGGAATATTTCGACTGCCCATGCCAATTCGTAAATTTTTCTCGGAGTGTAAAGAGTTTGAACACCAAGTCCTGTAGCTATTATCTCGTCAGATTGAGCTGTCGATCATGAGAGAGATGAGGAATTACTTATTCCCCAAACTTTGCAATCGCAGTCTCACTATAGAATAGAACACACGTTTTCTGGTTCTACCTCCTTGTAAGAGGTTTTTTTTCTTCTTAAATAAATTATACGCTTTGCGTCTTCCTTCTCAAAAACTTCAGGATCGAGATCTACAATTGTCCATTCACCAATCGCTGAAAAGAACACAGGATTTTCGCAAATTCCTGCAGCGTTTTGAACTGGTTTTCGGCAGACTTCCGCGCTTCGTGAACGTGTAGGTCTTTTGTCTTCTGTTTCCTTGTCTCCAAAATAGCAGGTCGGTTTTCGTTTCTTGTACCTTGCCCCATCCGATTTCGTTCTTTTCCAAAAGCGTAGTTGGAGGCTCACGAATTTTGAATCTCCATTACTAATGGAAGCACTAGAATTGTTTTGTTCAAGAGGAGTCAAATGTTGTTTGGTTGCAGTGTTTGTTAAGCTTGAATCCGATTGTTTATTGTCCATTTCTGTATCCTGTACTCCTAAGTTGGCTTCAGTTATAAAGTGATTAGTGATACCTTCTGCAGTATTTAGATCCTCGGAGGATTCTTTCGTTTTAATATCGTCTTTCGTCATCTGGTTGTTCGAGATCCCACACTGGTTTCGAGTCATTACAGCACTACAACGAAACGGAAAGAAAAAAGAAATTTTTCAACAAGCTGCTTATGAATAAATCATGTGTAACTAATTAACCGTGTACAAAAGGGAATTAGGCAAAAGTTCAAAACGATTTTTTAAACAATACAAATCTTTGCTTTATATAGTTTTATTTATAATGGTAATAGGACTGAGTGGAGTCCAATTCGGTCTGTAATCATACGACTGATTAACAAAATCGGACGACCGCGAAGCGGGAGTCCGATTTGTTAATCACGAGTATGATTACAGACTGAATTGGACGACACGAATGCTGAAAAACACAGCAGTTTACTCAACAAAGTGCATCGCAACGGCGCGCGCAAAATGACGCGTACTGTCCAATTACAAGCATGAAGCGTACACTGTCCAATTAATGCTCAAATCGGGCTGTCGATAGCCAATCATGTTCGAGAATTTTGTTATAGTTTTGATTAATTTCAAAATGCAACTTTTATATATTCCATTAGATGATAAGAACAATGATCAACAATAAATGAAATGATTTTTTCCCTAAAGTAATTTAAAGTACCAACGTTGGTAGTCCTGTTTCTCCGCAAGAAATGTCCTTATGAAATGCCTGTGCAAGTTTCCAACGATGGCCTGGATGGGGTTTGACTAATAGGCGAGAATTCGTCAAAATGTTCACTGTCAGCTGAGATGTTACGCTTTTTTTTTAAACTGATAATGGATCTCCAAGATGTGCCAAGTTTCCTCACAGCTTAGCAATGTGCTGAAATTTTAACTGATAGCTGAGATTACAGCACCCATCACCCTGACAGTCTCAAACGGATGTTTTCTCAAATTTGTTTGACGAGATTGTCGGGAATTATTTTAGGATTCATAACGTCTTTTCACGTTATCAATCACCTAAATCTCTAACCCACTCTAAAATCAAACGAGGAAATACAAACTCGATATAGGTCAGTGACGAAATGTTCCGATAGTGCAGACTTCTGAACTTATACTTTTGAAAATTATGAAGCGACTAGAAATTTGCCTTCTTTTCTAGTAAAGAAAGGTGTCGGGAATATTGTATCAGAATAAGAAAAAATTTTAAAATAGGGATCGCTAGCTGAATTTCTGCCGTATACCGCTGGCCAGGCAATCGCGTGATCTCCCAAGTAAGTGACTCCGCGCTCGGAGAATGAGAACAAATGATTCTAAGAAGTTAAAATGTTTATTAAAATGCTGCACTGAAATCGGCGATGAGGAGTGTCGGAAAATAGTCTAGGTTACTGTACAAGGAAACACAGAGATTTCTTTCTTTCCACCAATTCTCAATTGGGTAAATGTCGCGAAAGCGGTTTGCGTGACGTGAAACAGTCAGTTTACATTAGCAACCCAATGGAAAGCAGGATTACTTCAATTACGAAAAAGGAAGGGAATTCTCATCGCTTTACTATGAACAGCTAAAACTTTGCACTTCAAATATAATTAGTTCTGTTCAGGTCCGATCTATGAACCGAGAAAAATCAGATCAAATGCATGTGTTGTTCCCAGACATGCATTGTTACCCAGAAGACAAAATCATGTTTTGTCGTGATGTTTCAATTAGTCTGGCAGCTGCTGAAGCTTTAGAATTTGCGACGTTTCGTGTACACAATTTTGAAGTAAGTCAGGCCACATGACATATGGGAATTTAAAGGTTCTGTTGTTAAAGTAAGGTTGCAGCCTACGGTCAAAAGACGAATTAGAAAGTTATCCCACCTTTTCTCGCGGGTTTCCCTGAGGCAGTATCTCGGTACCTGAATGCAGCGCTTTCTTTCCGCTTAATGTTTCGATCCGAATCTATTCATAATGGCATCTATTTCGCTTTCAAATCATTACTGACACTTTTCTTTACTTAGTCGTTACTCATCAGTAAAATGCAACCAATTTTAAAAATATATATTATGACTTGTTCGCTTCTTCGTGGCAGTCTCGTGACCGGACGATGTGTTTCACTGTTTACAGTGGTCATGATAAACACGAGATCCTGGTACGCTGTAAGATTCTGTAAGCTATCCTTACAGCGGCAAAAGCTAAATAATTTGCCGAGTCGGCACTGCACTTACCTTTTCTTTCGCTTAGCTCTCGCTGAGTTGTATTTAACGAACACTCGTTCAGTTTCCACGAGGCACTGAGTTCCCCCGTAAAGAGGAAATGAACTTTGGCTAGAGGAGGGTCGTGTAGTCGACGAAATCATTACGTCACAAATATCTGCTAGCAAACATGTGTCGCAATTGGCTGATCTTTTGCGGAAAATATCTTCAACATGTACTTACTTACAGTTTTTATTAAATCAGGTTTTTCAAGGAACTTCAAAAGAAATACTGGATCCTCGCGTGTATAAATGTAAGCTTACATTTGGACAACTTTGCTAGTTATTCACCCTTTATGAATTCCTTTCTTGTTGTCGAGTCCCGTTCGACGCGTATATTTTAAGCTTGTTGGGCTATGATAATATCATAGTACCACAGTGACCCTGTCTGAAGCGTTACTGACATTCCTGTGTGTTCACTGAACAAACCGATATCGTAAGCGAAACTGACTGCGTGACTGAATGCACGCTTATTTCTTATGCTCTTATGATCAAAAATTTATCTGAAGTTCTGTAAACGTCTGTCATTATGGACTTTAAAATTTGATCGAAAACATTAAAAACTATTGCTTTTTTTCCGTTGAAAAGTTACAATATTAAAAGTTTTTAAAAACCTCCCCGGGTACTTGACGCTTCTGCAGCTGTAAGCCACGTGGGTCGATTTTTTACACCACCCACCGTTAAAACGAAATCGGTCAAATGGCATACACACACAGAAGCACCCAAACGACAGAAAAACGGTTTAAGACTTGATGTAGCTTTCCAAGGAATAAACGGAGATAATGTTTGATCCATAAGGAGATAATTTTCGAATTCCATACAAACTCTTATGGTACCATTTGGTCACTTGTCTCTTCCAGTCTAAGAATAAAATTTCAGAAAAATTAAGCATTTTAGGTTGCATGAGCTATTCCGTAATGGAGAACTGAAGTCACTTGTCTCTGTCTTTATTGCCGAGCAGAAAAAGTCCGATATGTATGCTAGCCAATATTCGCTGTTTGGCGCGCTTCTTATGGGCGTAACTCGTGCAGAAGGTCCTCTCTTCCGGCACAGAAGTTCAAAGGGTGTTTTTTTTCGAGTGGGGAGAATCCGCTGAACAATATGAGTACAGGTCCAAGGTTATCGATCCACTCGACTTTGCGCCTGCACTCACCTCACACAGCGACTCTATAACTAACGTTTCGAACCTCTGCAGAGGGGCACAGGGTCCTGCGGAGAAAGCAGAATTTCAGCTTTCACCGCAAGTTCTGCATAGCGATGATCAAGACGAACTGAACGCTCAGAAATTGGTTTATTGGTAAGACTACATCCTCTTCTCATACACAATTCCCTTTTCTTTGAAGTTTCACGAGTCGTTTATTTTGCACCAACAATGTTTCCTACTTGTGCCTGGGGCCACTTGTGGTATTATTCGATCAAAGCTTACGTTTTACGATTGACGTGTTGCATAGCTCATATTTTTAAACGAAATGTGTCACTTTTGTGCCCATTTTGGTTACTTTTTGGCCTTTTGCAGATCAGATTTCTTCGTCCACTCTTCAGTGCCAATGCCTTTCTAAAGACAAATGCGTCAATTTTTTCAGTCCATTTTTTTTTTAAATCCACGGATATATTTTGACAATGTCAATCAACCAAACAATCCCCGTCAGTTTTGTAGTTAGTCGCTTTCCCTGTTAGGTCTTCCGGAGATGGGTACAATGTTACTTTCAAGAAATTTTTACTTTTATAATATAGAATATCCATCATAATAAGACTGTGATTAAAGTCAAACAGTGCGTACAATTTTTGTTGAGAGATATTTACAGTAATGATCAATAAGTCAAGGTTCAGGTGGTCAGTCTGTCATGTGCAACTTATAATCTATATGACTTGTTGTATATTTATTTCTTTATTCATTACAATTCAATATCTTTATTACAATTTAATGCTAAGAAAAGTCAAAACAGGAAATGAAAACATACAAGATAAAAGGCCATTTAGATAACCTGTACAAGAAGGAGTTGTACTGAAGCAAGAGACTAATAGCAATTGATGGACTAAGACTGTTACCTGATCTATGATCAAATTCTCCCCAACATCATTGGTTATTGGACACTGACTAGAGAACAACATTTTTCAATGTTTGCCAAAATGGCAACTGTTTCTGAATAAAGTGTGGGAACAACAATTTTTTTACTTACAGTTGTATTTTTAATACATATATCACCTTCGTCATTTAACACACTGTTTAATATACAGTGAAACACATATTAAGCGGACATCCTTGGAAAACTCACCAGTATCTAATATACAGGTTCTAATATATTTTGCAATAAGAGATAATCATTAACCCTTTTGTAACACAGTGTAAGATCAAAGACTGCTCATACCACAATGATCCACAATGTCCAGTCAGTCAGTGCATCAATCTGGAATATCTACTCAATAGCTTTAAAACAGTATTGCTGAACAATGTTAAAGGAGTCTGAGCTGAGCTTTTAGAAGTAAAAAGCACTTGAAGTGTCTCCCTATAATTTGCAGGTTTTGTGCAACAAAATGACTTAATATTGGTGTCTGTGTCCGGTTAACAGAGATGTTCACTGCCTTATTTTAAAGTGCATGTGGGAAGGAAATTTAGGGACTCAAGCTGGTGTCCATGTAATAGAGGGTGTCCACTTAATATGGGGTCCACTTAATACAGGTTTCACTGTATGTAACTAACAGGATCCAGACAGTGTCTCTCTAGGGTAAATGGCCAGTCCCACAAGATTTGTTTATTATAACTAGAGATTTGTTACATCAGTACAGTTTACTATGCTAGGGTTGTTCTGTGTTGATTATTTACATACTGCTTTACTAAGTTTTATATGTTTCATCAAATGACTGAAAAAAAATCAATTTGAAAATAACATCCCTGGAAATGTTTGAGCTCTAAAGAGTATAAAGAAAGAACAAAGAATAGTAACAACTGATTCTCAGAGTTAAAAAAAAGTCATTAATATCAACATCATACTCAAGGCTATAATAAATTTGAAAATTATAGAGGTGATGAATTTCAAACTGTTTGAGACCTGCCAAGATGCTGCGATTTTGGTTTGAAAATCCAAGACCAACGCTTACAGTACAACCACCCCAACCAAGGCTGCCTGACAAAATTTTCTACAAACGTGACGAATATATATCGTCAAGGTTAACAATAGTTTTCCAACAAATTATCCATATAATGAAGCTGTACATTACAAAGGCAACAGATTTGCGGTCGTTTCGATTAGTAACTATTTTAAAACTTTTACATAATGTAAATTACTAGTGGCCAATTTGCAAAGAATTTGCTTAGTTGCACTGTAACATTAGACTCACAGACAAATACTAGACACAAAAAAGCAAGACACAGTTTCAAGTTGAATCAAAAGTTGCAAAACCACAAAGGTACCTTTGAAACCTATAATTCTGATGGACCAATCAGAACACTATAAATAAGACCAGCTTAGGACAGTTAATGCATGTCTGCATCACTGGACGATACACATCACTTACATGCATTGTCCTTGAATGCTAATGGTCCCCTCTTTCATCTAAAATAAATCCTTAGCTGCTATGCTTTTATCCAGTACACTACATCATCAATGGCTATCATTCCTCAAAGTTATGTTGCAGTTATGGTGAAACAATTTGATATAAGCAATTTGGGTCGTCCAATTTTTCTTCTGTAATAAAAAGGCCTGGGTTAAAAAAGTCTTACTCAAACCTTGCAGTCATCTGATTTTTTGCTTATCAATCATGATTACAGACTAATTTGAATTTCACTTGGTCCAATATCCATTATGTATGTACTAAACTGTTTCTCTTGCTAACTATTCAATCTGACATATAAAACAGAGATATTTTTATTGTATTTTACCAAATGTAAATAAACCAAAACTCTTCATTTACGTAATTCCTTGTCATAACTTATGGGGCTTTGTAAGCCAAACAACAAAAACCAATACCTTATTATTCAATCAGCAAAACGTTTTTTAAACGATCTCCACTGTTTACATGACTGTGCAACATACTTGATCATTTCCGTACACTGAACTCAAAATAAGCAAGTTTTCTTTCACTTCATGGGTGGATTTGTTTACGTCTACAAAGATCCATTCTTCATAAACCTTGTTCATATCTCCTGAAACCTCTGTTGATTGTTCCTTCGAAGATTCAGACATACCCTCTATATCTTGCTCTGTAATAACAACTGCTTCATCTCTTCCAAAGCCAAACTCAAATTCGTCACTATCACTTTCCAATTTTATAGGAGTCGTTTCCTCTGTAACTTGCTTTATGTCAATATCAATGCGATCTTCAACTGGATTATCATCGACTTTAAGTTCGATGTGTTCGATTGTTTGTGTCTCTAGTCCACTATCTGCCATTCTGCTCAGAACATGCAACTTATGCTACAAGCACAAACTCAAAACACTCGATCCTGTTACGACCTTCTCGTGTCTTTGACTCTTTGGGAGTGAAAATTGTGCCTTCGGTTTCTGTTGCAAGAACCCTTGCAAATAATTTCTTTTCGATTTATAACTGCTCACAAGCTCTTCTGTACGCATTCAAACATGAACTTTGCTCTTTTAAAACTGACTTGCGACGCCATGTTTGCATGCTTCCGAAGCAGACAATTCTGCCTCGTTTTGAAGTATCGACGACCTGACCGGAAAAGCTCGTGACAGTCACGTCAGAACATCCGTGACAATCATCGCATAATCACTGATGACTGTCACGACTGTTTCACAGGCTGTATACTATGAGTCCAGCCTTTGTCATTGTAGTGGAGGCGTTACTAATGGGACCTAAGATAGCTAACAGAGAGTTTGAAGCACGAAACTCTCCTCGAAGCGTACAGTTTTCAACTCGAACTCAGTCTCTCCCTCATGCGAGTGACGTAGTTGCCTCGTCACTCGGTACTCACGGCTGTCACAGTTTTTATCTGTCAAACATAGGGTTATGGGCTAAGAAAATATCCAGACACGACTAGCTCAGACATATGGCTCTAGAAGTCTCGACGAGCGCAGCTGGATTGTTTGCCATTCCATGCAAGTAATTTCCACTGAGAAATTTCGGTTAGGAATTTGGCTATCGATCCCCCCAAAAACCCGTCATTTCCTTGAAGCACGAAATTCCATGTTGTCGTGCGTCTGTTCAGTAATAGATCACAGATGACGTCAATATAGGGCACACGAGGCGATAGTCGTGTGTGTCACTGATGTTCTTACCGCATTTTGACGTCTTCTATGATCTATTACTAAACAGACGCACGCCAAAATGGAATCTCATGATGTCCCTTTCCCTACAAGGGAAATAGGGCCCTTAAAATGGAATCAACTTGCTTTATATTATTTATTTCTTAAAAGAAACAAATCAAAGAGCTCTGAGAGCCTATTTCTCAATACAAAGGCCTTTGCCTGATTCAATTCTTACTGATGTAATTCATTTGAAATTCATAAACTGAAACGAAATGTATTCCATCTATGCGCTGTTGACAGGCGTTGTTGCGCTTCGTCAGCGAAGAGCTTGAAACAAGTAGCGCAGTGCTTAAAGAAATGTTAATGACGTCATCTATGCGTCTGTCCTCCAATACATTATATGTAAGGGTTAATCAAAATGCGAGAATTATTCGACATATTGTATAATTAACGATACAGTAGTTTTTAATCGATCGGAACGGCCCAACGGGAAAATGGGGCTATCTTTTTTCCCGTTACTCCATGAAATTTTCCAGTGGACTAAAAGAGTAACATCTGATCAGCTTTATTGCATTTCAACCAGATCTTCCAGATATTTTTATGTTAAGAGGTGTCCCCCTTTAAGATGGCTGTATCTCCTACAGAAGTGGTCTAGAGTACCTAAAGCAGTTGTCACTCCGAAGTTTTATTGGTGAATGTAAGGGGGAGGGAGAGGGGAAGGGGACGTATTCTGCTGATGGGTAAATTCCCCTATCTTCTTGACGACCAACTTATTTTCACACGGCCGATGTAACCACCATTATTTCCCAGAAGGCTTCCCCGTTGCGCAGACGCAACAGTTGTTGCAGAAATATATTTTATCTGCAACGCAAGAAATGTTCTCCCATCTCTGCGTTAAGGAAATAAAATTCATTTAGAGGAGCGGGAGGGGGGGGGGAGGGGGGGGGGAGGTTCCGAGAATGTTACACAGCTATCGGCTACCAGCAAATGTCGCAAAAACGTTGATTACAGAATTTTAATAGTAAATGTTAAGTATAAACTCATGCTAAACCTAGTCATCTTCAAACACCAACACGAAGATATGCAACTAAGTTTTGAATTAAAAGTGAGGGTGATTCAATCGTCTCTGTAACACTTTTCACATTGTAATTGAGCTCTAAATATACAAGAAAAAGAACTGAATGTCTCACACTGTTCAGTTGTTTTTCCTCGCTACATTATAGAACATTTGCCGCCTCGTCCACACATGCATTTTACAGTCTTTTCGTCAAGTGTATCTACACTCCTTGAAATTTCACGCCGTTCATTCTTTAATGCTTGCTCTGACCTCAAGTCAACGTCTTCAAACTCCGCCACCTCCAAACTGACGGCTTCTTCAACTGAAGGCACCTCTGTCCGTTTTAATGTCAAGGGTTTTTCAACAACCTTATTTTCGAATACAAGAGCGGACAGTTCAGGTTTGAATGAGGATTTCACGACATCATCATGCACGCTGTCTCGCGACTCCATGCTCTCATTTGATTTCCGAGTGGCGTAGAAATCTTTTCCCAGCGACGACTCAATGAGAAATTTCGGCTTGTCGCTCTTCAATTTTGATTTCGCCGATTTTGAAGCTTCTTTAGGTTTCTTCTCGCTTTCAAAGGGAGCTGTCCCATATTTGTCCTTTTTGATGTCCTTTTTGGGCTGCTCTTTGTGCGTACTGTTCTCTGATTCCTTAGGTGTTTGCTTTTCAAGTTCTTTTTCAACTTCTTTCACAGATTCCGCCACAAATTCTTTCTCGGGTTCTTCTGAATCAGGGCTTACAATTTTTCGCTGCCGACTGCGCGACCGCCTGGCCTGCTGGGCGTATTCACCCAACGTATCAATTGCAGGCCCTTCGCTCTTTGGTGCTTCTTTCTCGACTTTTTCTTCCTTCTCATTTTCAACCACCTTTTCGGTTGGAATGGCAATTTTAAGGTCTGGTACGTTATTCTTGCCTTCTGATTTCTTGGCCTTCTCTTCCTGGACTTCAGCTATTTTCCTTGTCTCTGCAATGCCATTCTCCTTCACTTCCTTCGAATCAACTTTAATTTCGCTGAGGGCGTTATCTACCTTCTCTTCCTTCACCTCTAATTTTGTCGGCAGCTCATTTTCGCTTTTGGTTGGTTTTGGCACGATGTCATCAATATTCACCATTTCTTTAAAGTTTCTGTTGTCATCTTTCACAGTAGAAACCTCTTCCAGTTCTGGCTGGTTTTCTTTGTTAATGTCAGGAGCATAACTTTTCAAAACTTCGCTGATCAAGTCCTCGGCTTCTTTTGAGTCCAACATGTGTAGTTCTTTCTCGTGCTCTTTCTCTTCTTCTTCTTCAATTTCTTTTTCTTGGCGCAGAAACTCTTCCTCGTCGTCGTCGTCGAAATCTTCCGCCGGTACCGATACCTCAATGGGTTCATCGCGCAGAAGCTGTTCCATTTTCTTAGCCTCGGTGAAAATGTATTTATCTAAGGGCGATTCTGAAGAGAAATTCTCGCGAATCGGTGTGCTTGGAGGAGTGGCAGGTTCCTCCTGACTTGGTGAGTCTTGATCGATAGAGGGTCGCTTCCCACCTAGCGTTGGTATACCAGTTCTAGGTTTGGAAGCAGTTTGCTCGTTTCCGTTTGGCTTAGAAATCGCCGTCTGCTTGGGAAGCGAAGGAATTTTGCTCTTAGTCTCCACAGGCGAGGAAGCCACTGGTGATCCTGTCGCTACAGTCTCTTTTTCTGTACTTGAAATTTTTCGTGTCGATTTTTCGCCAGCATACCCAGGAATCCTGCTTTCCCCCGGCTTTGGTATCCCACTTGCCTTCGAAGCGACTGGTAACGAGCTCGGCGGAGACTTGGTAGAGACTTTAGGTTCTGGAATCTTGGACCCTCCAGGAACAGGAACCTTTGACTCAGGGGTCCTATTTGGGGGCGTAGAAGGAAACGTTGGAATGCGTGACACGTTTGCTGGTGGTCCGTCTGGTTCTGAAGATTTGGACCCTCCAGGGCTGGGTTGCTTTGATTCCGGTGTTTTAATTGATGATGGTGACTTTGTAAATGACGGGATCCTGCTGACACCCATTGGGATGCCAGTTCCTTGCGGGGGTGAAGACACACCTGGGATCTTACTCTTGGTAGCATCACTTGGACTACGAATTACCGAAGAATGTGTTTGTCCTTCTCCGTTCAGTGCCGGGTGTTCTTCGTTGCGGCTGTCTTTTCGTGCTACAGACGGAATTTTCGACTTGGGAATGCCAGTCTTGGAGAAAGATGGGATTTTGCTCACTTGTTTAACTGGTTCATGTCCATTTGGCACACTTGCAGCGGTAGGATCTTTGTTTTCTTTCGCTGAGTCAGGTCTGTTTTGTGACAGTGCTGCAGATGAAGGAATCTTGCTTGCCGCCTTGTCCTTCTGTGAGGCGCTGTCTTTCCGGCCGGCTGTGGGCAACTGAGACTTCTGGGCGACTTCTTGAGCCTTGTCGCCTTTAGTTGAAGATGGAATCCTACTCTTGGGAGGAGTACGTTCTTCGCTGTTGTTTCTCTTCGTGAGAGAAGGAATACGAGAAACGTGCGAGTCTGTTTTTCCAGCACTTGCTGGCGATCGAACAAGAGACGGAATCTTCGACATCTCGCTGCTACTCCCTGAACGAGATCGACTGCCTTCAATTGAACTCTTTGACGGTGATTTACTCAACGGACTTGAAGTTAAACTTCTGTTACTTGACGACCTACTTATGTCGCCTTCTAAATTTTCATTACTCACAGTAGGTGAGTTAGTTCTTAGTTGGCCTCTTGGTCGAACAATGTCACTTTTTTCCCGTCTTACACTTGGCGGTGCGCGACGTTTGGTGACGTCACTGTGTTCACGCCGAAGACCAGCTGGCGATTGAGAGCGTGGGCTTACTAAACTATTGTCCTGCTTAAGACTAGAAGAAGAGACTGACCGAGCGGGACTCGGGATAGCAGTTCTATTAGATGGCGATCGCGTACGGCGAGGTCTGACGATATCACTCTTCTCACGGCGCAGGTTTCCGTTTTTCAACGTATCCTGGGCCGGCTGGCTTGATTGAGAGGGTCTGGATGGAGTAGCTGTTTTTTTAGGCGCTGAAAAACTGGCGCTTCTTCTAGGCCGGACTGACTGCTTGTCTTGAGCAGCGTCTTGTTTGTAAGAACCTTGATTTGATGCCCTGCCAACGGGTTTTACAATGCGCGCTTTACTTGCGGTTTGCGAACCGTTATTGACTTGAATAAACAGCGGATACCTGTTGGAGAAATCGTTTGGATCTTGCGACTGTTCGGGTAATGAACAGACGCTATCGGCGACTGTGTCGGCGCAATCACTCCCTTTTGATCCAGAACACAGTATCGAAGTGGAAACAGTTTTTCCGTTACAAGTTACGCCGTTCAAATGATTTTCACTCTCACTTTCACTGCGTTTCCTCACTTGGCTAAAATCTCCTGACTTCCGCCTTGGATTGGATCTTTTTCTGAGCGCTACATCACTATTACTCCTTTTGACCTTCTTGGGTTCAGGGACTCTTTTGGGTGGGGCTGGTCTGAACTGAGGCTTAGTCTCTGCCGGATATAGTCCGAAACTTGGGCTGGCCCCAAAGATGGCAGAAGCGTTACGTCCTTGCCTTGATGGATCTGGAAGACTAGGAGTAAAAACAAGAACAATTAGTTTTGTCTGGAAGGAAACCGCTAAATGCAGTCGAAGGGTCAAGAGCTAGTCGAGAACGAAATCGTGACTCCGAGAATTAACCGAGGCCATTGCACTCATCAACAACATTTTTTTAGTCTGCGAGCACTATCACGTTTGTCCAGGTCATGCACCCGAGCGACCAAGCCGCAAGAGCGCGTCGGCTTCGTTCGCCGACTCGTTTACCTAACCGTGAACCTGCTCACAGGTCAACGTGTTTACGGACGTGATTTTTTGTAATACTCTTTAGAAATCATGCTGTTTTCAGAGAGATTATAATAAGGCTATAAAAGTGTTCGACGGCTACAACTATGGCACTTGTTAGTTCGATATACTTAGGGAAGAGAATTTTAACTAACCAAGAGTTATGTCATAGCTAATCCCTTCAACTTCATGTATACATTATGACCTCAGAAAAGCGCGGGAAAAACCCGGCAGCTAAGTCTCGATTGGTGTAGGTTTTGTATTTGATTAGTAAAGAATGAAATTTGTCTTTGATTGGTCGAGAGCATGTTAAACGAGCTGTTGCAGCCAATAGCTGAGCCCAGCCATTGTAAGCCTAAAATCAAATGCAAAAATGCTATTGGTTTTCGATTTTTGATAATTCCTTTTGAAATATTTTCAGATTCAAATGTTATCATGTGAAAACCTGCTAAGGGTCTGGTGAGTTACCGTGAAACTGAAAAAAATTCGAGCGAAGAGTTTTGTTTGTTGTTTCAGTGGCTTTACGGTGCAAACAAACACTGCAAAGCTGTGGTACGTGTTCATACCAATAAATTATGCAAGGTAACAAGAGAACTCAAGCAATTGACGAACAATGAAAAGCACTCAAGCTGTTAAACATGCCAATACTTTCTGATCCATTCTAAAAAACAATTTTTAAAAATTACTTCAAAAGACAATGGTAGCGTTTAATCAGCTGAGGAAGTTCAATTCTCCTACATAAATTGCTACTGCACTGAGCAGACATAACTTCACGAAAGAAGAAGACAAAGTTGTTAAAGAATTTCGCTAATTGGAGCTCCCACAGGGACAGATTTTAATCGATTTGAGGCCGAACTGAATTGGAAACACGGGGAAAAATACCTCAATTAGATTAACAATGGATCCATGTTGAGTGGAAGCAAAACACGAGAACAAAACCAAACTGCAGGAACAAAGAGCTCGGGCAGTGAAAACAATGGCGTACAGACAACTCTCCAATGAACGTTGATCAAAGCTTCTGAAGTAACCAAACAAATAAATTAAACCGTGAAATCTTTGAATGAGAACGCATTTGTAGATTTGCATACGCGTGTTATTTCAAATTGGCTTGGAAACAAAAGCTCTGGCGGTTAAAATCGTTCCCGCCCTCAAAATAGCGCGTGTGAGGACATCATGCACAAAAAAGAAGCCAAATCTCGGTAGTATTTGTAAATAACCAGTGCATATAATTTTCAAACAGTCTATCTTTTGTAAAAGACGTCAATTTTTTATGATAATTTCGATAGGAATAATGACATCCTAATGTATATTTGTCGTTTTCGGAACTCAAGCGGATCCATAACTTTGACAGAGTGAACAATCCAAATTCAACAAAGGCTTTCAGATTGAAATTACTTTGTCTATTGTCGAGTTTATTCGCTGCGAATATAGTAAAATTTATCTGAAATCAAAACATCTTAACACGAAATACACTATATTCCGGAAAAGTCGACGACACGGTCCCATATTGCTAATTTCTGGTCAAAATGGGTCGTGCAAGAGACTTATCTCAAATTTTTGGACAACAAAGAAATTGAAACTTCCTTCAGTATCTGCACCAAAGCTAAATGCGAGAAAACTGTTGCCTTCTGGCACAATAAAAAAATTCTGAATGGCAAGTTCTATGGGCAAAGCGAAAAATGTAAATAGTCAGTTCTTAAACCGCAAATTAAAGCAATGTGTTCATGTCTCTCTAATAAACCTTTAACAATACGATTTAAGAACTTAGGTAATTTCTTATATTGCACAAAAGGAGGTGAGGGTGAATTTTGACCGTGCTTCCAAGTAGTCATGAGATTTATGCATGAAGTTTCTCGCGTATGAAAATTACACGAAGACGGACCGCTTTCATTCTCTGCGTGAAATACAGAATTTTTAAACATTTTGTTCTCGATGATATTCTGACGCTTTAGGGAGTTAGGCTAAAAGTATCTCTTGTTTTGAAAATAAACAGATCTTAGGGTGCGATCTAGGAATACACGTGAAGATTTCAGGACAACTAAATAATATGACACAGTTCGATTGTATAATGGGCAGATGTCGAGAAAATTGCCTTTTAGATTGAACAAGAATTGAAAACGTCAGTTCGTTGCCCAAAATCTTCGAGTCGGCACTTGACAGTTCGACGTCCGGTATTCGATTGTGTAGTCATGTCTAATGTTGACTTCTTTCGAAACGAAAATCGCTGACATGAAATTATAAAAAGGTACCATATGTACAGAATATGGTCCATATTCACTTCACCTGATGTCTAGCTCTATGTGTCTTGAAAATGCACCGGCTTACAATTTTATGACGCGTTTTTATCGACATACACACAAACAGAAACTTCAGTATTTTGCGATGTGAAATGTCGATATTGATTGACTTTCATATTTCGTTCGTACAAATGGAAAGCGTTAGAAGATATTTAATTTTACTTACGGCTGTGCCAATTTTTCCCAGAAGGAAGACATGTTCCATATGGCTGCGACAAGATCGTTCGGAGAACACTGACAGCGATGCAGTAGTGGCTTCTTTCATCAAATTATCTTTCCCTACTTCAGTCGATGTAGTCTGTATAAACTTCAAATAAGTTGCGCCAATAAAAACAATCTTTGTCGTGGTGAACTCGCCTCTCTCTTGGCCATACCGTCGTTACCGCAATCGACACACGGAAGCCCCAGTCTACATTATTGTTGTCAAAGACACAAATTTTCCGAAAGCGCGCACAAATCTCATTTGAATTTCCTTCAATCCACCCTTGTGGTTGTCTGTCGAACTTTTCTAAAAATACGGATGACTGAATGCAAATAATCGAAGAGAAAAACTTATTTACATTCATCAAAAACTGACTCGCTGTATGCACGCCTGGTAACTTGTCAGGACCTATCAAAACCCAACGTACAACAATACCAATATTTTTTGACCATTTGGGTGCGACCGACCGTGGTATTACATTATTAATGAGCGTGAAAAATTCGGCAAGGAGGCTCGACAACTGCAGCGACATTTTCATAGCTAATCCTTTCTTGGGGGCAAATTGTCGTTCGCTTTCAGTTTTCGCAATAAAATAAATCTTTGAACTTTATGATTGTTTTCTCAGAGAAAGAACGTTCTGTGTACAAAGCATTTGAGACCTTTTATTCCGGCATCTGTCTGACAATAAATGTGACAGGTATTAGATTTGATATACGCATAATCGAAAGTAAAGCTGAGGTAACGTTTTTAACCTGCTGTCATAAAATTATACTTTTGCAATTTATGAGGATAAGCGAAAATTTCGCTTTCGTCGCTCTTTCTATGGGTTTGATGTTCACGTACAAGGTATCTACGCCTAAGGGATTTTCAGACGCCTTCATTTGCATGAAGAGACATGAAAACATTAGTTACATATCCAAAATGGGTTCAACTGGCGTAGCGTCGTCGCTTTTGTTTAGGTGAACTCCGTAAAGGACGTTTCGTTGCCTGAAGGCCAAAAGCGCAAAGCGTTCCAATATAATTTTTAGTGCGTTTTGACTGTTTTACCGGGTTACTGGACACTGTTAATTATAGCTCACCATTTTCACGTTAGACCCCTTCTAAAGAGCCTTTGTGCTCGCTTAAAGATTGTTTATAAGCCTAGGCAGTCTATCTGGCAACCACACCGCTAAGCGTCGACCATACTTAGTTTTTTGTAACGCACGTTCGGCGGAAATGATTCAGTCTCTCGATTGCTTTCTGAGAACGACATACGAAGTAAATCGCTCAAGATCCAAAACAAAAGAAAGCGTGCTTTATACGTCACATAAAACACCTGAAAGAGACCTCCAGTACTGTGCCACTGTCCTGTATATCTTATTCGATAAATGCAACCAAATATTTCAAGAACTATTGTCGCATTTCCGTTACGTACTGCGATCGTAAATTTCGGATGCGTTCGCAATCTTCCAATGGTTGAGTTTTAAATACGAGTAGATTTCATCTGCTCTCACACAAACATGACGTTTAAATCGATTCTAGGTTTAATCAACGCAAAGAAAACTTCAGTTTGAATGAAGTTGAGAAGTTTATCCGCGTACCTCAAACTTTAGGTGTCAAATAGAACGTATCACTTACCAATCTCTTTCTACGGAAGTAGCGATTGAGCTTCCAGATTTACAGTAGAAATTCGAAGTCGATCTTCTTCGCTTAGGTCAAGTCGTGAAAGACAGCGGGTTAATTGAAAACTTTCACTAGATGCATGCTGACAAAGGAGAGTTATGCAAATGAGAGGTTTGTGCGACAACTCTTACCAAACTTGATGGGCCTCGGAAAGGACGTCATCTAACGCTGTGAAAGAACCAATCAGCGAGCGACTTTCCAGTAGATTACATGACCAAACGAGTTTTTGTTTGTTAGTGTTTCAAGTACAGGAAGTTTGCCATTCAACTGCTTTTATATGCGATTTAAAACGTTTTTAATATTCAAGGTACAATATAACCATTCTAGTATTGGTAGAATGCCATCATGCCTTTCTGCGAAGTTACTGGCATAAAACTTGTTTTTAACACGTGAAATTAAGCTTGTTTTTAACACCTAAAATTGCGTGAAGTTTGTCACGTTTGCGACATAAATGCTTTTACTTTGTGAACACTTGTCTGAAATATTTCATTTTCTCTGGACCCCACTTGAGAATTCAACGGCTTAGTATAACGATCTGATAACGTTTTTAACTGGTGTGATATTCTAAACACAACTATGACCTGCTTGACAATTCATACATTAAAACACAATGGACCACAATGGAACATGTGAAGTTTTATATTGTTCTCGATCAAATCTGCTGTTGTAAAATGTTTCCTGCTCTTTTGACAACGCCAAATAAGTTTGAAGTTGCAACTGCGGCTATTATAAACCCGCAGGAAAACGTCATTTACAGTCATAACAATGTTACACTTTTGGTTCGTATATATAACATGTGCAAATAACACGAAACGGTAGAGTGTACCTCTTAACGCTTTACTTTACAGCAGCTAGTGATAACCAAGACAACAGTGCCAAGGAAAGAAAACGATAAATGACCAAAACGCAGGTCTACAGTGACTCAGATTAAAAAAATCCATTAGTTTTAAAATAAGAAGCGTTCGCTTAAAAAAGCTGATTGAATTTTGCTGGTGCGCCACACCAGAAGACATGCACTGAAGTAACTATGACTTCTTGTTTCTCTGACAACATATTTCCGTTTGGAGCCTGCACAAAAACTATTGGTTCTCTACATTTTCCAAACTGATAACGTTTTGTTCGTGAGGAAAATAGTGCCATGGCAGATGTTATATAGGTTATCCGACCTCGTTCCGTTTTGGAGAAATTTAATTTTTCCATTAATTTTCTTGGATTGACCTGACAATAATCAACCGGACACTCTAAGAAGCTGACATGGCATTAAATAATATTACTGACTACCTCCAGGGAGGGGTCCCCACGGAAACCACTTAGATATTACTTTTTAAAAGTAAATAATGTCATTCTTATCTAACATTGAAAAGGTCTAGGGGACCTTTTCCGCCACCTCCCATCTCTTCGTGATTTGAATAGGAAGGGGATAAAGCATCATAAAGGATTCCAACTTTTAAAGCTACTGTAGTTAAATATCATGGCTTATCTCATCCTTCATTCCACAAAACACAATTGCACAGCATGGAGCCTTGTTCCACGAATTATGCAATGGCAACACAACTGAAGTGCATGTTTACGTTCCAACGCTCGCTATAGAGACTATAGACATTTCGAACAAAACAAAAAAAAACATAAACAAACCAACAGGGGAGAACGAGGTATTCTTTAAGTGGTTTGTGATTGAACATGTCAGCAAAATATCAACCATAACAGGAATAAACAGAGTCCGAACTTGCTTATATGACTAACCAGCATATCTCACAGCTGATGTGATCAAATGGGCATCAAATTCAAAACACTGCTATCCTCGATAATTTATGTTCTGAATTTTGCAAGCTTATTCTAGAAATCTAGAAGCCCCCGTGCATTGCGTTTTCCGCGTGAAGGATGTGATGTAATGCCTATATTTGGTCCATAAAGTAATCCAGTGGTCTTAAAATTTCTGTAGATCTAATTGAACCACAATAAAGTGAATGTAATGGATCAGTTACATTGGGAAATTATGAAAATAGCAGGTTGTTTTGTTGTTCGGTAATCTTACGCGCGCTATTATCTCATTACACTTACAATTTGTATTTTGACCACAAATCCAATAAGACTTAGATCTTCAATTGTAAAATAAGGAAAATCGGAACGTTGACCTACACAACACAAAAAAATACGGTTCTTTGGACAAGAATAACAGAGAAATCCGAATAAAAATCGGTCGAAACGACGACAAGCCCAGCGATAAGATCTGCACGAATATTAGTTTTGAATAATTTAGTGATTCTGTGTTTGTAGTACACGAAATCAAACAAACCGCTTTCAAATATGACATTAAAATGACAGAACTTTAAGTAAGTTACAGTGCAAATGAAAGGTTAACGAGAAAAGAACTGAAATAGACACTAACCTCGGTTCTCTCTCCCCGAAAAACGCCAGCATTTCAGATCAGATGGTTCGACAAATATATAACTGCTGACCAAGATTACAGTGGCAGCGCGGTCAAAAGTCCTTAGAGTGTTTTCCGTCAAAGTAAATCACGATATTTGCATTGGAGGCAAACAGCACGGATCAAGAATGGATAAGAAATAACACATAAAGGTCGAGCTATGCTTTGACGCTATAAAAAAAATTGATCCACTGAAAACTGATATGTGGTGGCTGTATATCACTCGTCACGTCTACTTAATAGAGCTCACCTGATCACCACGATTAATATTCCACGTGTAAGTAGAGTCATCGGTTTTATTTTAAATTTTCAAAGGATGTTTAAAATTAGCGTTGACATATTAGAATTTTTGTGTGCAAAAAAGCCTTGAACGTGACCGCGCTGAGTTGCAAAACCGAAGGAAATCCGGGAGTTGTCCGTGCCCGCCCAGAAAAACGGCTTATTTTCCATAATACAAATGATACAAACGTCCTTGTTTTTTGACCCCAGATACTCACGTTCCCGCGAAAAATCGAAAAGGGTAGGTGCATGGACGTTTAGGTGTATTGGCAGATCAGAGATATTTTCACGTAAAGGCACCATAATACTGTAAATACCGATGGATGGAGCCCACGATAAATTTTGGTGAGGAACAAAACGCATTAGTGAATCATTTGCATGCTTTCAAAACTTCCACAATTATAAATTCCACCGACTTTGTAAGTTGTCGGACTCAGTACAAGAGTGTGTTAAGCCCATACGGGGTAGGAGGGGAAGGGGATATATTCCAGGCGGAGCTCTTTTAAGCTTCTACTCCCATCCCGGATGAACAACACTCTCTGCTCAGAACTGAAAACGCATGCTCCCAGCAGAGTAAGTAGCAAGCAAGAGATTCTTCACTTCTTCTCTGCATGACTCTTGACCACTTGACAGTTCACTTGCCGTTAAATAATCCGAGTGAGCAAAGTACGAATAAAGCAAAGAGTGACGGTCACGCGCACAATTTTAAGCGCTTTTGATTTAAACAGATCTTATGATAACTTTCCTACCGAACGATCGAGCATCTTAGTGAAATAAATTTTTCATAGTTTTTTCCAGTCTTTTTCCTTGCTTTGTGCTAAGTTTCACAGAAGTAAAACTCGCTGTTTAATTGTTCTGTTTATTATTTCTTCTTAGAAATCTTCCGTGAATAATTGGCTACAGACCGAATGCGTTCCATTGTTCTGAGAAGGATTATCGCTGGGGCCTGATCGGCTATAGGAAAATCCTATCCACTAACGACCCTGAAAGAGATAAAACTCTTTGAATTGATAGCTGCAATCCGCTTTTCTGATATTATCATTATTTGTAATTGACGTACATTTGATATGATAACAATGGGAAGGTTCGAAAGGCTAAGCTTTAGATAAGCATGGGAGCGAGGCTTAAGCTCTACATGCAGCTAATGGTATCTGAAGAGGTATCTTATCTGGTTAATTTTTCATTCAGGCTGACTGTCCTATGCAGACTATTTGATCAGGACAACAGAAAAACAACGACAACTCGACAGCTTTATTTTTTCATGAGCTACGCTCAAGTAAGGCTTCGATATGGTAAGATCACGAAATCTTGCTTACATTCCGATTGGCACCAGCGGTTACCAGCAGTATATAATGTTAGAATAATCTTCTGGAAAATGCATACTGCATAGACTTTAAACGCACCAGCTGGAACTCTCCACTTCCTGGCCCTAGAGACCAAGAAAAGAGGGAACCTGGGACTCTCCACTTCCTACCCCTAGAGACCGGGAAAAGAGAGAATCTGGGAACTAAGTTGGGTGCGGCTCAGTTCTCGATAAGGTCGTGATAAGACCCTAATAACACTTTGTCTTTATCATGCAAAACAATGGTCAATCTCCAGGCAAGAAAACAGTTTGTTCCTACGGAAGTTGATGAAAACTAATAAATTGTGTTGTCTTCAAACTTAAATATCGTAATCATTTGCATATTATTGTGATTTTTTTGAGAGTGATACAACCACTAAACTAAGTATTCACGATAGTTTCCCTTCGATTCAAACTTCGATCGGCAAACTGCTCACTGCCTTGTTAAATTATATACAACGTACAAATATTTTTTTCGGCGATTTTGCATTCAGTACATTTATAACTCAACTTTTGTTGTCACATCGTAAGTTCGATCCGTCCATGAGACTCGGAGAAGACAACACAGATAGCAGCAGGAAATGAGGTAACTGAGTTATTAACCTTTGGAATCACCGATTGTCATCATCACAATAAAATAGAATTTTCACCTGCCATGATGTGAAGAAAAGTCAAGATAAGGTTGGCACACTGCCGGAGAGATCGTAGAATCTTGTATTTATCACCGTCATCACTAAATTAACTTTTAAAAACACTGTTAATTGGGAAATTAAAACTACATGTAAACCGGATCATTCCAGTTTTTGACCAAGGAAATGTACTCGGATCTAACTGAAAAGCCTGAAATTAAATATGAATTGCATTTGATGAACGGCCCCAAGCGCAGCAAACTTCTGTAAGTCAGATGGTTCGCCCTCTAAAAAAATTAGAATATAGTCGTTGTCGAAGAATAATTCGCTAAAGAAAGAAAACTTTATTTTCCACCAAGCACGTTTCGGGATTTTCAGAGAGAAAGTCGATGATTTGAATGATTGAGCGTTAATTGAAACTTCTCTGAAAATTCATTCATAATTCATGCCATAACGCTCCTTTATTTTTGTTTCGATGCTTAGCAACAAAACATTTGATGTAAGTCGCCCCACAGATTCGTCAGAACTCTTCCCAGAAAATGAAAACAAAAATCAAAATTGCTCCGCCGGGAAACAAAAATCTATCAGCAACTTGATCTATCATGGCGAGGCAAGCGTACAACATTTTTCGGTCGAAGAGGAAGACAAGACGAACAAAGACGAAGAAAGCTTTCAATTCAAATATAAAGACTGAAAGATGCTATAAATTTATATAGGACGTGACTTTAAAAGAAAGCATGAGACAAAAAGACAAAGCAGTGAACTCTTAAGGGTATACTATTTCAACTCATCATGGCACAAATCATTCCTTAAAGATTGCCGGACTCCTTATTGTAATAAACTCGGACTTTAATCCCAGCAGTGCGGTCTCTTCGTAACATATCGCACATAAGGTCGCCTAATGATTTACGGAACGGCGTATATAACAGTTTTGAAATTTTCATAACTAAAAGGAAAAACTCCAAACATGTTTTTCTCGGTTCAGCCCCCGGGGTTCAGCCACGACTAAACCAGCTGAAACGACGAGAGTGACTTAGCCTTATTTATTCAGGTTTTGGTTTGAAACGTTAGCCTTGGCCTGGGCGAATGTTTTGCATCTTCAATGATCTTGCAATTTTCAAATTACGGTTAGCTCTATTTAAAAGATTTGTTGTCTAAGTGGAAACCAGACTAAGATGAAGGGAGATACAATCTCGTTGACGTATCTGGCCTGAAAGCTTCATAATTTCTTCTCTGAGTGACCTTATCTCATACTACGAGAGTGGTTGAAATTATAAAAATGTCATTATTTGTTCCCAGTTATGAAGGGCCGATTGTTGCAAATTATCTTGTGCGCATCAATTTCCTAAACATAATTTAACTACCTAGCACATATTACACTTGAGGCTCTAGCTAACATAGGCAAACTTGACGGGGTTAGACTGTAAATTTTTCCTGGCTAGTGCAGTAGTGTAATGAAGAATTACAGCGAATTGATTGATTGCACTGATATATCGGTCCCACGCTTGGGGTGTGTGTGTTTGTACAGATGCCTAAAATATTGGAATTTGGAACAAACTTGAGTAAGTCTCAGTTACAAAATGACAACTTTCGTCAAAAAAATCAAAATTTACTGGCTCCGATCAAGTAAATAAATGTTAAATAACAAAATGCAGCTTGAAAAACAACAGTAAAAACAAACAACAACGAGGAGAAAAAACAACTCCATAAATCAACTTCACTGATATTTTTTATACTCTTTCGTGCAATCTTTACTGAGCACATTGAAAATACTACATGGATACTAGTCATGCAGATCTAGAGCGAATTGAAAAATCTTACATTGTCAACTTGTAATGTTTTAAATATGACTTTGTGGTATAATTGTTGCATACAACTGAAATGAAAACAGGGCAACATAAAATATGGAATTTTCTCCGTCGCTGATCTGCTGTAGTCGCTTCCAAACAGTGACTGAGAATAAAATCACCATTAAATCTGATTTATAGCAAATGAGGAATAAAATATTGCCAAGCAACATGCTCCGTACATAACTGTACGAACTTTGATCGACGAGATCAGATTTTTATAATTAATATTACAATTTCTGAAATATACAGACCGCCGACTTATGAAAAACAAATTACGCTGATTACTACGATGAACGCTAGGTCGAAAAAAATACTATAAAAACAGCCTCATGAGCTGCTCTAAGCTAAGGTGATGTCCTCAAACTCAAAATCGGCGTGTATGATGTTTATTGTGTTACGAGCTGATAAAGCACGATTAATACACTGAAAAAATGGCTTCAATGAACGTCGATGTCGGTCTTTAAAAGCTTTTGGAGAACGCAAATATACGGAAAGATGTCTTCATCGAGTAAATACGCTTTGTCTGATTCTAAAAATCATTCTGATATAGTAATATAATTCTATCAGTACCGTTGTAAAGGAAGAAGAAAGAGTTAAAAATTCAAATGCTTCCAACACCTGCTTGATTTCGAATTTGTCATTCCCGCGAAAAAATACACTATAACACACGCCCTGCTTCAAACTCAGGTTGAGTTGAACAGAGGTTAGTCGTTTACTAAATATTATGCGAAAATTATGTCTACCTTACATGTACTTACAAAGAAGGATCTCTGTGGTCGGTCGGGTCTCGAGGCAAATCCAAAATTCTGTGAATGTAAGATAATATAAGATGTGAACAGCGCGACTTGCATCAAACAATGTGACACTCCCATCTACCAATGGTGATTTTACATTTGAATCAAGCCAATAAAACTCGTGTTTACCTCTTGCGTTCTCTAAGCCGTAAGCTTTCCATGCTGTTCGAGAAGCTTCGCGATTGTATGCCGACTCTTACTCGTCCTCTATGAAATCGTTGGTGTTTTCTGACGCGGCAAGGTTTATTTTTCTTCGGTCATACCGGCTACGACGGAAAAAAAACACTCGATAATAAACTTAGATGACTTTCGGCAGCCAAACCCGGTGATCGGGACAGGTGACAGGAAAATCGCCGACAAAATTTATGCCAAATGTCTCGCAGCGTCCGCTCAATTTACAATAACTCTCCGATGTGATTGGACGGACGTTTGTAAGATTAATGCTTTATTGTATTTAAATGAAAAATCTAATGAAGAAATATGCGACAGTTCGCGTTTGTTTTATTCGAAAGACGCGGTTTTACTTTAAGAACAAAGGAGAACATATTGTCGTTAATTATATATAAAAGTGATGTTTACATTACTTCAGGCAAATCTTTTTTAAGAACTGTAATTATTTTGGATTTGTTGTTTCAAATTGTAACCCTTTTATTGAGAGGCACAAGTTTGCGCAAAGCCCGGGGCGCAAAGACGATTTTATTAATGGGGGGTTTGTTTTGAGAATTTGGTGTTCGATCAAGACTGTATCCTCTACTTGATCAGATTTTCTCTATCCTCATCACCTGTTTGCTTATAATTTCTGGATCAGATTGTACTGAGAGATTTAATGTTGATCACTTTTGATGAACGTCTGTTAAACTGTTACTGCAACCCCAGGCGCGCTCCTTTGCTCGCTCGCTTGTTCGGTCTCTCCGCCTGGAAAAGGAAAAGAAAGGCTAGTCAATTCGCATCAAATTATCTCTTGAATTTATGTTAACAAGACAGCAAATGCGTTTTCTTTTGTAAGTGAAAGTGTGAACATTAATAGCTAAGCTATTTTTGTCTGTTTTTCTCTAAAAATGTGAGGTTAAATGATCAGAACAATGTTTTAAATACTTTTTTTGAAAAATATCGAAATCGGTAATCCAGATTTCCGTGGCCTTCATACTTGTTCACTGTTTGTCTGAATTTCTTTGAAGCAAGCAATTACTAACGGTCTGAAAATATAAAAATACAAATGACATAAGTTGCATATTAAGCAGGTTTTCGATTAAAAAAGAAGGAAAAATCTAGTCTGAACCAACACGCAACCAGACTTCGACACTCGTGTGACGTCATCAAACGCCTCGCATTTTTTTTTTTTCTTTTTGCAAATAGACATTTCAGCCCAGGTAGTTTGTCTCCATTACAGACCACATGATATTTTCTAGAGAATTGTTCTTTTGTCCATTTAAAACTATTCATTCATATACACGAGAATTCTCAAGAGTATCATCACATGGTCTGAAATGGGGCAACAAACACCCAAGCTAGAAAGGTATATCCAGGTGGAATGTTAATTCTCTACTTGCACAAATCCCATACTTCACCTCTTTTACCCCCAAAAAACATTTGCATAGGCATTGTTTTAGATTTCTTTTGGGACATCTTCATGTCCCAGGAGAAATTGCAAACAATGATTATGCAAAAGAGGTGTAGTATGGGATTTGTGCAAGTAGAGAATAGAAAGAAAAATGAACAAGTATGGCGAAGAAAAGAGAGGATGGCATTAAGGAAAAATCTTGAGTACAGAGGGTAAACAAAAAATGGAGAAACAAGAATATTTCTGTATGCACTTAGCGACACATCATTGCTCCCAAGGCTTTTGTTTAACCTGGCTTGGATTATTTCTTTATGAATGTTCTTCCAGCAAGCAAGGTTATTTTGACATAACAAGGCAACTCCCTCCAAAATAGACTTGTGGTGTAGCTGTGAAGGAAGGAAAAACTTAGGGAAGTGAAATATCTTATCTCAGGTGTTCTCTTATAAACAGCACATTTTTGCCAGGTGTCTTTACTTTACCTTACCCACCCTCGTGTGTTTTAGGAAATGATTAAATACTATGGAGTAGATACTATGGATAAACTATGGAGCAAACTAACAAATAAAGAAAGACTGGCGATAAATCTCAAGTAGTTTAAGACCCACGTACGGAGGCTAGGTCTAAGCAACATCCTCGATGGATGTAGTGGCTGCCATCTTTGTAACTCATAATTTTAATATCTCTTATAGGACTATTCTTTTTTAGATAGTTCTAGTTAGGTGTCCCCTATTACCAGTGGGGATTCTCTGCTACTAGATGTAATTGACACGATGATAAAGTCGTTATTATTATTATTATTATTATTATTATTATTATTATTATTATTATTATTATTATTATTATTATTATTATTACTGAAACCTTTTTTGACAAGTCAAGATTCAAACACTTGTATGGTTCAGAAAGTGACCTTGCGTAAAGAATCCACACCATGCAATACATTGATGATCAATCTTCCATACTTTGTTTCTTTTGGTGTCTGATTTATTCTTTGTGATTTTCAGACTTTCAAGTTTAACAATCATTTTGAGGCTTCCCTAGATTTGGAGAGAATATTGTACACTGATTTCCAAAAATTACTTTCAACATAACATCATAACAATGGCTTATTTCTTTACTACATTAATTACATAGTTATTGCCTTAGTGTTCCAGGCTCTTTTGTGCTAATTCTAAATTTTTTGGAGGGGTGATTTTTAAGCACATATGCTATATGACTAACTGTAGACTGTTATATAATATTACATCTGCTTTAAATAAACTTATGAGCTTGGCTTATTGATTAACATTGCTGAAAATATCAAATTCCTAACATATCTATTTCCATGAAAGTGTTCATTGAGTGCCACCTGAATTTTTTTTTTCATATTAAAAAATCACTAGATAAGGTTGCTTACTACATACAGCTTTTCAAAAATTGCTTAGAAAATAATAATCCACTTCTACCATTGCACAACCATATTATGGCAATAACATGAAGAACTCTCTGTTTTAAATACACTATAGTGCTGGAAGTAGATGTTCTAATGAATTTCCTCAAATAAAGTCAACCCTAGTTCTTGAAGGGTTCTTTTTCTAGCGTTCATGAATTCTCTATTATGTTGCCTTCTGTTTCTCCCACTGTGCAGGTTTCATTGTTTTAATAGTTAATGCATGGATAGTCTTCAGTTCCTCGACTAAACAGTCATTCACCATCCTGTGCTGAGCTAACAGTGGTTTTCCCTCAAATTTGTCAGAAACAATGACTACTGAGAATTTTCCTCCACAGCCATCTGTCAGGTCAACCACTTCCTGTTTTCACGTGAAAAAAGTTACAGAGTCAAAAGTGTAAAGTTGACTATATTTAATCTTTCTAAGTAAGACTAAGAAGGAAAGTTGGGACAAGTGAAGAATTTACAAGGTAGGTTTTTTGACCAGCACCTTATACCCTAACGTTTCATAAATTCTTTCTTTGTGACAGATATATTGTATTTGCCCCTTTCTAACAAATAAAAACTAACCGCAGGCAAACATGAGTGGAACTAACCAGAAGAAAACAGTGCATTCGGCGTTCAGTATCCTGCACAATACCCCTGCCGCTAGGATAGTGCTCAGATTAACTAATTTACAGTTCACTCTCAATGATGGTAATGTACCGCATTTGAGACGGAACAAGTTTAAAACAATATTTTCAACTAGGGTAATTTGTGGGCCAGTTTTCGTCTAGATCCGCTTCAGCTCCTCTCCATGGTCAAGTCATGATCAGCCAGTGATATTGACCAACACGTTGATTTCAGTTGAAATGTTGACCAATGCAGTGTTAGTCACGATGGTCACTCATGATCAATATTGATGTAACGTAATGATGTAATCAACAGTCAGTTGAATATGGAATTTTGAATTCAAAGCACGCACACTTATTTTTCAACTGAAGATGAAAGAGATCTTAATGGAACGCTGTGAAATATAAGCTCCCAAAGCATTTGATGTGTAGTACATGCAATAAGGAGACGACATGTATGCATGCTACATGCGTCCACATCTTGAAAATCCAGATCGGCAAACCAAATTTTTGTGCGTATATTGCACAAACTGAGTACAAAATATATACTTCTCCTACCAAATGAATAGGGTTGAACTCCTTTTGAAGCTTTTCTTGAAGAAATTCACTGCTAATTCCACTCATGGCTTTCTTCCTTGCTTGATTATTAGATGAAGAGAAGAGCCTGGGTTTGAATGTTTTCATTTCAGCCTAAGTGACACACTTTCTGCCATACGATGTATCCGCTGGTCTGAAAGTCCTCAAAGTGTTCCTGAAATTCCTGAAAGTGGTGATTTTGTGATACTCGCCTGCAAAAGTTCGTAATTATGGGAAAGAAACAACACCAGAAAGACAAATTGTAAGCTTAATACCTTAATTAGGTCCTCTCTCTGTCTTATTTTTAAAACAATATGCCTTTAGTTTTGGCGAGGAGTTTGTGAGAGAATATTATGACAGCAATAGACATTGTAAGGCACTAAAATGTTTGTGTTCTATATTTTTCACGGTTTATGTTAAAGATATTTGACGAACAAGGAGTGGAGAGATGAATGGGGTGGAAAGAAAGCCGGTAAGTTAATTTTCCGTGAGATATCATTCCCTGGGTAGCCAGTACTAGCCACAGGTAGCTAAATCTTCAAGAAAGGATGCATGACTATTTCAATTACGACACATGATAAGCTGTGATATCTTCATCAAGTAAGGATATGATGGGTCCTGTAAATTATGTTTACTAAAGACATCCACAGTCGAGTGTTGATTCATATTATACCCTTGATCAAGCCCCAATCAACACTTGATCGACACTTGATCAACACCCAATCAACAGTGGGTTGATAGTTGGCCGAGTATCAACTGTTTCATATGTATTAACCAAAAATAAGTCAACTCTCAACAGACTCTCAACTGACTCTCAACATACTGTCAGTCAAGTGTTGATCAAGTGTCAACTGAGGTGTTGATTGAGTATCAGTCAAGTGTCAATCGAGGGTTAATTGAGAGTCAATTAAGGTTATCAATCGACACTCAACCTCTTGATCCCTGGGGATGAAGGGTTATGGGTGAGAGCGAAAATTAAGGGGTAAAGAATACCCAACACTAATGTCATTTCTTATATCTCTACTTAACAACATAGATTATGCAAGTAGTGTGAAGAAACTTACTGCAGATTCAATATTACATAAATGATCTGTTAATTCTTGACTATGATTGGTGGTAATTTTGATGACATAAATTTATCTTATGAAAAAAAACAAGACCTGAGTGTTAAAAGCCAGACTGGTCGATGTGTGCTGATAAGGGAAAAGGCATCTGTTGCACACATGCCAACCATCTATTTGATATGCATAATTCAGGGCATTTACTAGTAACAAATTTTAACTTTCCAACCAAATAAGACTGAATAAAATAGTATGAAGCATTCACATAGAAGTTGATCTGATTACAGTAACTGAACTCAGATTTGCTCAATAGCAAGAAACATTTCCAGGTTTATAGTCTCATCATCAGCTCAGCTGATTCCATAGCATTTCAAAAGACAGAATGTAAAGAGAAGGTTGTGATGCAGGTAACATTGAAAACAAGTGAATTTTCTCTGTATTACATTTTAGATGTACCTGAGAAGGCCAGCTTTAGAAGGTTACCATTTTATTGCTGCAGGTTTGTTTTCATGATTCAAATCAACTTTTCAGTTGACTTACAGCTCATAAACTATGTTATTAGTGAAACAATGCACATTGTGTGACTGAAATTGCATAATTATTCTTGCAGGAAAAGATGTGAAATAGAACTTGTGATTGTTGTGAAAAAAATGTCCTCCAAGTTTTTTTTCTTTGTTTTCTGTTATTCAGCCTTTCCATGCAGCCATTTGAACATCCACTCTGCACTAAAGATGGCATCATATTTGATTTGCTGTAAGTTACTCAACATATTTTCTTCTTAATTCACGCTGGGTTTGGCAAATAAATTTTGTGGGCAAAAGTACTGATATAAGAGGATTTCTGACATATTATTTAAGCTATACTTTTCTTCTTTTTACAGAAATATTGTTCCTTATCTCAAGAAATATGGGAAAAACCCAGTCACAGGAGAAGTATGTATCATCATTATCTGATAATTCATTAATCAAAGGCATGTCAATTACAGGACTGGTGTGGTATATGCACTTATATTATAATTAACATTCCGTTCTTCTTTTATAGCCTCTACAGGCCAAGGAACTTGTAAAACTGAATTTTCACAAGAATGCCGAGGGTAAGTTGAGTGATCGGTGTTTATTGAAAATTAAAGATTGGAATTTGGCAGTAATTGTTGTTGTTGTCAATTTGTGTCTTTTACAGACAAATATCACTGTCCTGTAACATTCAAAGTCTTCAATAACAACTCACACATTGTTGCTGTCAAAACAACTGGAAATGTCTTCTCATATGATGTAGGTTAAAAGTCTTTGCATTTTTCCTGTAGTACTTTTAGTTCCTGACCAGTGCTGAATGAATCAGAGGATGAAGAAACAAACCAGTCAAAGGAATAATTCCTTTCATTGGTTTGTAAACTGACAAATTTGTAGTTTTCTAGGTTCTTTTAGATGCAAATATAATATAAATATTTTCTTAATTTTATCCCTGAATGAGACATGCAGCTTTGTTTTCTTTGTGCCTTCCTTTTGGGTGGGAAAGTGTATGCCAAGTGTATGGTGGGGAGTGGATATAAATTTTTGTCACATGCTTGAACCAGTAGTTTATGTCAAAGAAACTTTAGTGTTACATGGCAGTAAAAAACATTAGCTTCTGCTTTTTGTTGATCCCATAAAATGTTCTTAGCAACATCTTTCACAGAAACTATGAATTTCTAACCTCAGATGGGTTTTCATATCCCAAATTTCAAACGCTAAATAAATATTACCTAATGACCCCCCTCCTGGTCTCATCCTGTCACACTACAGAGTCACTATGTACATGTGGCACTGTCTCTTAGTTATATTTAAGTTTTCAGTGAGAAATTTGTTTCTTCCCGACTGATAACAGGCAGTGGAACAGTTAAATCTAAAAGCAAAGAACTTCAAAGATCTTCTCACCGATGAACCATTTACACGTAAAGACATAATAACTATACAGGTTTGTCACTCTTTCAATGTTTTAAAGTCCATAGCTGCCATAATGCTAGTCAAAAAGTGCAAGAATGAAAAAAAGAAGTGCTTAATTGTTTTTTTACGTTGTTAATTTTTCAAATGTTAAATTAGTAATACTGGTTTATCAGTTGAAATAAGGGAGGTGTGGTGGCCTCATGGTTAGTGCATGGTTAGACTCAGGATCAAGCGGTCCGAATTTGAGCCCTGGCCGTGGACATTGTGTTGTGTTCTTGGGGAAGACACTTTACTCTCACAGTGCCTCTCTCCACCCAGGTGTATTATAATGCTGGGGGATAACCCTGTGATGGACTAGCATCCCATCCAAGGGGGAGTAGAATACTCCTGGTTGCTTCATGCTACAGAAACCAGGCATAAGCGCCGGCCTGATGGGCCACTTGGCCCGTATACAGACTTTACCCATCAATTTACATACTATTTTTATTATTGCTTGTCATTTTTCCAGAGTTTCACATGTTTTGATTTAAATTGTTTTCCCAACAGGATCCAACAAGTCTTGACAAGTTTAACCTGGCAAATTTCCACCATCTAAAAAACAACTTGAAAGTGGTGAATGAAGGTCTGTTTTGTATTCATGGTGCAATAAAAGTTGTCTCCAATAGCCCAGTAGAGTTGTTTCCATACTAGCAGCAAGCCTTGACCCTTGCATGAGAACTCAATATATAGACAACAGTCTGGAGAAAGTAGAAAATAGCTAGCAAGAGATAACTGTACCATAAATACTTTTCATCATTTGTTCAGAGGAAGAGAAAGCAAAGAAGGATCCAAAGTATTATTTGAACAGAGCCAACAAAGACACACTTGGCATTCTTAATGAGCTGGAAAGAACTTACAAAGAACCTGTAAGTAAACTTTACTTTATCTGTCATTCTCTATGCTGCTTCTGTTGCTCTAGACTGAACTTTCCTTTTAATATTCATTTTAATGGACCTAAATTATGGAATGAACTTGATGAAAGATTCAAGTGTTGTACTTCTAATCAATTTAAAAATGAACTAACTTCACATTTCATTAGTCTCTATTAATCTTTACTGATATTTTGATGGTTTATATCTATTTATTTTGTTTTGTTTTGTATATTTACTCCTGTACCAAGTTTATGATATTTATGTGTACCAATGTATTTGTTGTGCCTCTTTCCTGACTCTCACATGTTTAATTATTATAATTACGGTCACCCAACTAGTTTAGCTTTTTAGTTATTTTGGGTGTCCCACTACTGTATGTACTGTAATGTTTATTTGTTTATGATTATAATCTTGTAAATTCTTTTAGTTGTTTGCAGTAGTAGAAAGAAACTGTTGTTGTTGTTGTTGTTTCTGATTGACAAGATCACTTTATCACTGACAGAAGTTTCTTTTCTGACGGAACATTGATTTACTAATAATTACTTCGCAGGAGAAGAAGAACATAGAGAAAAGTGAATCACTCACAGAGAGGAATGCAGTAAGTTTCCTGCCCAGTATAGACCCTTTGCATGAATGGTGCTTGTATTTGAATAACAATATTTATACGTCCTTAGCCTTACATTCATGTGAAATCCCTTGTCTGGAAACATGATCACAAGGCTAAGGATGCATAAAGTATTGTTACTCAAATTTAGCTGCCATTTATGCAAAGGATCTATACTTATTTGTTGACTTATTCTATTGTAGTTTCCCATTTTTGCAATGTACTTTTGGGTAAATTTTGATAAATAATGTTGTTTTTGTTTGTCGATGCATGTAGGCTCATTATTCCACTGGTGCTGTAGCTAGCTCATTTACATCGACAGCGCAAATACCAGTCACTCAACAGGAAGCAGGTAAGACATCACAAACTCAGTAGACTGCAGCCATCTCTTCAATTTAGCATTCTTGAATTGCAATGCGTTGTTTATATCCAACTCAGTTGTCTGATTAATAAATCAAACAGTCAATTGCCATTTAATGCTTGTTTGCTCATTTGTCCATAAATTCGCCTGTCCAAGTAATGCACTTAACAGTCTCTTTCTTTATTAATAGGAGCTTTTAATGATCAATCAATTTTATGATTTATTTTCAGCTGTTGTTGATCAGGATATAGTACGATACAGAGAAGTGAAAAAGAAGGGTACACACCTTGTACATGTTAAAAAGATAATGTCTTTTGTCCTTTTTATTTCTTATTTTAAATTGATCCGTGGAATTTGGAATATACTATGATTCTTTTTTCTTTGTTAAGGTTATGTGAGACTGCAAACAAGTCATGGTGACCTAAACTTGGAAATTCATTGTGAAATGGTGAGCAAATACAAAGAACTTAATTCTGGGGCTTTTCTCAAGATGCAGGATTGACACATTTGATTCATTTATACATGACTCCTTATAAACCTAAACTGTGTAGACAACAGTATCTGAGGAAATTGTTTATGGTTCAAAAATTCAGAAACTGAGTTGTTCCAGAAAATATCGACTGTGGTTCAATTTCACCCTTGGAACAATTTTTGGTATTTTCCTTTGTTTTATATAATTCATATGTTGTATTACTACAGTGGAACCCTGCCTTACGGCCAGCCCATAAGCCACCTCGTTGTTAGTGTCACTTTATTGTGGCCTGAACAAAAGCTCAGTCCTGAGAAGTCATTTTCTTATTTCAAGAACCCCTTTAATATGGCCACCCGCTTAATACAGCCAGATTTTGTGATGCGTTGGTGACCAGTCTGGGGTGACTGGATTAATGGTGTTCTACTGTTGACACCAGAACAAAGGAAAATACTAAATTGTACCAAGGGTACAACTGAAGCTCAATATATCTATCTCCCCTTTTAGTATAAATCTACTAGTGTTCTATCATGAATGCAGTACTTTGATTGGCTACACTGCACACACTAGATGTTCTGTTGTTGACAGTGAGTAGCCTAGCAGTATGCAGTTGTTAACAAAATGGTGGCCATTACTTTGCATTCTCATGTGAAGAGGATTTAGATAGAGTTTTGAATGTCTGGTAGATTTACACTAAAACAATTATAACAGATAATTTGCTCTCCACATTTATGTGTGATAGTTTACTTGAGGTGCGCCCTCCTCAACTATCATGCGATAGAAATCTCAAGCTCATAATGTAATTGTTAATTAGAAGGTTTTTGGTTTGAACCTCTCTCCCCCTGGAAATTCCAGTTCAGCTTCATACTTTCCTGAATAAAATTGTTGGCTTTTAAGATCCCCACCTCCTCAGAATTTCCAGTGACCTTCCATGGGCTGTAATATATATATTGTTGGGACTGCACCTTATTTCTTCTGGTACATGCATATATGTGGAAGATTTGAGACCAGTTTCATCATATTTTTTAGGTACCAAAAACATGCGAGAATTTTATGAAGCTTTGTAGTGAAGGCTATTACGATAATACAAGTAAGTAAATAGACAAGAAAGCGGTTTCTTCTTTCTTGACGTGAAATTGACGGTATTAGTTAAGTTTAAATTACACACCTAACCAATATGTTTTTTTTTTTATTTTCTTGTTAGTTTTTCACAGATCTATAAGAAATTTTATGGTATGTGTGAAGGCTGTTACATTATTAACTTACTTATCTGATTTATTCTTGAGCAAAAACGCAGCCTTTTTGTTGTTGTATTTCTAAGCATGTAATGAATATGGTTTCTGATGTTTCAAATCAAATCAAACCAAGAGCGTATTCTAAATTTCTTGGTACTTGTATGTGTTTGTTTCAGATTCAAGGAGGGGATCCTACTGGAACTGGGCAAGGTAAATTTTTAATTAAAAGCAAATCTTCCTTGTTTCCTCAGCTGCAGTAAAATGTAAACCTTTTTTCTTCTCAATTGGCGTGATTTACCAAACATCACTGTCATTCAAACGAGAATAAAATAAATAAATTATACGTTTGTGGGTTAAATTGTGAAAATGACACACACTCAGCCCAAGGAGATTGTTATAAAAATCTTACGTTTTACTTTCATAGTTTCAAAGGAGTTAGGGGTTTGTTCAGTTGAGAGGCCTATTTAATCAGGAACAGGGGAGGTTAATAACTTTGGGGGGATTCTGATTGTGGAACAGACTGGAAAACAAAACTAAGGGAGTTATACCTCGCAGACTTAAATTGGTCAAACAGGAGAGCAAAGATGTTTGTACATAATACAGGTTTTTAGTTTGTGTGTGTGTTTCGCATTTAACGAGCTGTTTATTTGCCTTCTTTACAGGAGGGGAATCGACGTGGGGCGAGGCCTTTAAGGACGAGTTCAAACCGAATTTAATACATCAAGGTGAGAAGGATGAATAAAGGCACTTTTTTATCTTGTAGACGTGTAGCATCTTTGTTTTTTCCTCCGTTGTACATGTACATTGCATCTCTATTGTACAGTAATAGTAAGTAGAAAATAGCTCAAGGAAAATACGCGCTCTGATTGGTTTAGAATCGTGCCTCTATTAAACAATTAGATTATGAGCTCGAGATTTCTATCGCCGCACCCTCGTCAACTATCACGCATAGAAATCGAGAGCGAATAATGTCACTGTATTAGTATAAATCTTCAATTACTGGTAGTTCAAAACTTTATCTAAATCCTCTTCACGGACACTTCGAAAACGCCAAGAAGCGGCCGTCATTTTGTTAACAAGGGTACACTGCTACGGAACTCACTATCTATGACAGAATACGAAGCCAATCAGAGAAAGGCGCTCGCGATAGAACGCTTGTAGGTTTATACTAAAACTCGATAGAAAGACGGTACATGTTTTCTATTTCTATTTATTTTTTTATTTTTTTCTATTATTTGCACATACTGAATGTTCTGAACACAATATTTTTGCACTTCGTCAATTTATTGTTGAGACTAACAAAGGTTTGCAGTCCCACAGTTACCGCATTCAAACCATTTTTGTCTTGTATTTTTCAGGCAGAGGAATTTTGAGTATGGCAAATTCAGGACCCAATACCAACAAATCACAGTTGTGAGTGATGGAACTCTATTCACACTTACTTGTCAATATTATGTTTTTAGTGCTGAACTGTCAACGTTTATGGGCAATAGTGAAGAGCAGCTCCTACAAGATACTGTCGGTCATCTGTCGGTCATCTGTCGGTCGTCTGACGGTTGTCTGTCGGTTGTCCGTCGGTCGTCTGTCGGACGACTGCTGGTCGTTTCGTTTCTCAGGAAACGAAACAAAAACATTTTCTGCAAATAGCAATCAAGGGGGAAAAATTATTCACGTATTACTCAGTTACTTCTTTTGGAAACTGCGAGAAATGGTAGAGATATGTAGAATCTAAACAATGGCAATTATTCAATGTATGTTTTCAGGAAGGGTCAGGCAGGGTCGGTAGGCCCTTTTGCCTAACCCTCCCCTCCCTTGTTCATTCTGTAGTACTGTTCATTCCGCCTTTTGTTTTCCTTGTAGCTTCATAACGTATCGTTCTTGTCGGCACTTGGATGAAAAGCATTCCGTGTTTGGCAGGTAACACTCTCGAGACTTTTTTTCTTTTCTTTTCGTTTAGAGACCTTTAAAAGCTTTTAAAATGTATTGGGCTTTAAGGTCATTCCTCACATTTGCATTGCGCATCCTTACTGCGCATAATTTATGGCGTCATTAGCGCGCGCTCGTGCACGCGCATATTGAAAACATGACGGATTTGCCTTGATATTGAGCTCCGTCAGTTGAAAAATGGCTCTAGCTCACCAACGAGCACGGGCACCCCAATTTTTTTTTCCAGTCATTGTAATCAACTAATCATAAGCTTTGCGTGAGAAAAGAGTGATCTAATTTCTATTGCTGAAAATTGAATAAATAAGAAAAATAGCAGATACACTGTGGTCTTTTCTATTTTGCAGTCGGTAACCACGTCAAGAAATTTGGTTCAAATTTTTAACCAAGGATTTAACTTTCTGCCTGAATCAAACTTAAAATGTTTATTTGTGTCCGACACAATGTATTGACTGCAGTTTAATGCATGTTCTTATGAGTCTGGGTTCACAAAGATTTTACAATTACTGGGAATGCGTTCTTATAATAAGCATTAAATAATGCCAAAATGGGGTATTTTCAATGCCTCACTGCTCCTTAATGAGCATGGGCACCCCCCCCCCTTTTTATTTCAAAATTGAAGTTATCATATGACAAATATTCAGTGGACAAAGTTTGAACAAAAATCTATTGTCACTTTTATTTCAGAGGAATTACCTTAAGTTTATTATCCAGTAAGGAAAGCTTGTTGAACGACTTTCTTTTTTTAAATGACTCTCAAGTAATTTTCCTTTCCCTCTTGGATAAAGTTTCTGAATTTCCGCAGTACAAGGTACTGTAGGGTAAATCTAGAGATAACGCGCGACTCTTGTACATTTTGTAGTACTATAGTCGTAGCTATTTGGTTTTTATAAATGTTCGCATGTTCACAGACGTGACTGGAGTTTTATCGTTGTGTCTGTTTTGCCAGGTTAGTTGGTGGGCTTGAAACACTTAGCGCTATGGAAAAAGTCGAAACCGACGAAAAAGATCGACCTAAGGTATTACTTTATCGAATACATCTATTCAATTGTGGGGCAGATCATTAAATTAAGTCCATTTTCGCGGTGAGTGAAAACTTTAGAGACTCCAGTTTTCCTTATACAAAGTTCTCATAAACACTTGTGGGTAAACCTTCTCCACCACCCTGTGGGTAAAGAATGGCCGGAATTTTCCGCAGCTGTCTTATGAGTAGGCCAAGAATGAAGAGGTTGACAATGAAGATCAAACAATGGGTTAAAAGCAAAGAAATTAAATGTTATACCGAGGGAGTTTACACTGTGATTTTGACGTTTCATTCGAACTGAAGTGATCTTCACATCGCAGAATGTGACGATATAGCTGTTGGTCATTTGTTTCTCTCTTTTTACCAGTTGAGTTCCGATGTCATTCCCGTTTTGGATTTCATTTAATCTGGGTCAAATTCTATTTTGTGTTCAATTGGGTGAATATTTTTTTCATTTAACTGTCTCCCATCAGGAAACGATCAAGTTGATCAAGGCTGTGGTGTTCGTGAATCCTTTTGATGAAGTGGACGCCGTTGTAAGTTGACCCAGCGGTGATCAACATCTTAACTCTCTTAAAAATTTATATGAAAAAGAGCCATCTAGGTCAGGAGAATAAGACAATCGATCACAAGGGCAATATTTTCTGGATATATTAACATATTCTCTAATCTAAGGCTGTAAGTAACGTATAACGACAGGTACGGAGAATTTGTATGTAGTCCCCTACGTTCGCATAGCTCGTCACACAATCCTTCCGTCACTGAGGAGAAAGATTCCGTGACAAGATACAGCGATGCGCACGAGTTATATACAAATACAGTGAAGAGCCAGATGATTGTCCATGATGACTAGCTAACGTGTCAGTAACGTGACAGAGACGGATACGAGTCATCATCCTTTCATTTTCCATTGGTAGGCTGTTGTTTTTTTGTGAGTTTGACACCAACTTAAATTTGTTTTCAGCTTAAAGAAGAACGCGAGAAAAAGGAAGAAGAGGAAAAGCGACAGGTAATGTACCCGATCACCTCCCAGGTTATCCTCGTCAGCTGAGGTCCATTACTTCTGCAAGTGTGTTTAATCACTGTAATGCAAAGATAGGATTAATAGCCTTGTACCTTCGCATCTTTGTTCCTGTTATCAATCTCTGCAAAACCCTAGTCAGTGAATCTCGTAGAAACACGTCAAGATTTTTCCGTTCTTATTATTCAATCAAACTTAAAGGGAGTACGAGCAGTCACGAGCGATCTCGAGGGTTCTGATTGTTGCTACGTAGTCATCGTAGCGCCAACAGGACGCGCCATGTTACGTAAGCAACACCGCAGGCTCAGGTTACAGTTGATCTGAAATGTTCTATTACTTGTGTGTACGTGAACAGGAAGAAGCCGCCAGGAAAAAGAAAGCAGCTGCTACACCAGCAGAAGCACCCAAGGTTTACCGCTCAGGAGTTGGAAAATATATTCCACAGAAACCAGCATCCAGGTATCATAAAATATATAGCTTAATAATGTATTTCTCAAGAACTATCAGCATAGAATGTCTCCTTACAATATCCATACACTGTCAAGCAGAAGGGTGATGAGAAAAAAGAAAATTATCAACAAGGGGATTTACCTCCGTACGTGCAAAGCTTAATTCTTACACTTGTATCAGGAGAAATGCATGGAAACCTTTAATTAATGAGGAATTTTGTTTGAGCTTGATCTGAAAAATCTTAATCATTTATCTGATTCTAGTTTTTAAGCGGCATTCAATTTTTCTCGACGTTTTTCCTTGCAATTAATTTTCTGGTTTAACGTTTCTTAGGGATGCCGATACTGCTGACTTCACACCGCAGCCAACAAAAAAGAAAATAAAAACTTCTGGTGGGTTTAAAGATTTCAGCTCGTGGTGACAAACAAACAGGGGGACTGTGAATTTCCATAGAAAAAGCCCAGGACAGGCTTCTAATCGAGAGAGCGTGAGATTGAATGAATGGCGGCGAAGGGCCTTACAGTAAGACAAATCTCATTGTTGAGACCTAATGCCTGGAGGCGAGAGAATTGTTCGCCATGACCACAGCGCAGTCAGTCTATAAACCGAGACTGGAAATCACATGTGATATCTCTCGCCGTACGTGACATTGGAGAAAATGGATAAAGCTTGATCAGTATAGAGCACTCTCTAAACAGAGAAAAGCCCGGCTGGCTCCAGGAAGAACCCAACAACAAGATTACACATGCTCGTTCAAAGCTCACACCTGTGTTTCCCACGGAGGCCGAGAAGATGGCGCTGAGAAGAAACGCTGTTCAGTTATGGCAAATTATCATTAGGTTTTATTGTCCAATCAGAAGATCGGACGCCTTCGTGCACTAACAAATTGCAGAAGTGTAGCAGCACTCGTAAGCCTGTAGTTCGGTTTGTGCGAGCAAGAAAAACATTGTCAGTGTTATCTGCCTTGACGATAGTCCATTATTTTCTTTTAAAAGCAGTCATGACCAGCCATAATGTAATTTATGTCAAGACATCGTTCTGACATGATTTTCCGTTGGTGAAGGTCGTACCAGGTACCTGAAGTATTTTGGCAAAATAAAGGTACCATGCACTAGACGTAGCAATTAATTCTGCATAGCGCTTGCTCAGGTTTGTAGTCACAAACAACTTTCGCCGCCTCTCTTCATATTTCGTGATCACGCGGCTAAAATCTAACGTTGAATTTGTCACGCGCTTGTAACGCCATAAATAATGAATTGGCATTATGCTAATTCATGTCATGACTATTAAATTTAGAAATGACATCAACTCGGAAAAAAAATTGTTTCTATAGATATTTCGATCATTGACATGTCAAGTTGTTCTGTAATTCTATTTTTTTTTTACCCCGAACTATGCGAAGGAAAGGATACTAAAATTGCCTGTCGAGACAGGTACGCATAAACCTTTTACTGAAGTAAATACACTTGCATATGATCAACTTTGAAAAAATGCATTTTATGAGTGCGATTCATTTGTAATTGTTCAATTATTTCCCCAATTGAAACTAAGGGCAGTGTTGCGTGCAGAACTCTATTCTTTTCTTTTGTTGCGTTTCTCGCATCACGCCGAAAATCACGAGGTAACACGAAACAACACGAACGCGAGCACGAATTATGTCGGGAGCAATTTTTATGACGAAATCTCTTGCTCTTTTAGTGCTGTTTTTCTCTGGTTTAGTTTAAGTATAGAATAATTGTATTCCAGTCGTTGAATTTTAAGAATGCTGTGTTGAAATAGAGGCTACTATTGTTGCGTGTCATGGAAGCGTCCTCTTTCGTGAAAAACCTGTCACTTTCAACCAGTCCTAAAGAGTTTTCTTTTTTATGTAAATCGTAAGGTTACTTTTAATGTTTGTAACTGCGCGTGAAAAATCACTTCGTGATCGCCACCCGCGCTGACAAGCCGAACTTGGATTGAACCTGGACTGAACTTCAGAAGGAAAAAAATGGCAGAAAAAGTGACGGTATGATATACAAGATTAACTTGTTATTTAAATTAATCTACGCCAGGAACGTGGGTTGAAGGAAGTCATGTTTCCTCAGTTTGCAAGTGAATTCAGATTTTTACTTGAACGTACACGTTTAAATTTCGGTTTCATTTTAAGGATTCTGAAGCTATCAATGGTATTTCAAAAACTTCTTTCGAACGTGCACTTTATATATTGCTAAAAGAGACCCGTTAGCCAGTAAATTTATATATAACCTAAATGTGCACATGCCATTTCATATTTTTTCGCATTAAATGAAATTGATACGGTCGAGCTACGCGGCAGCAGAAGACCTATAAATTGTTTTATACTGCAGCAGTAGATTGTTGCATGATGAAATTCGCGAGAATAAGCTTAAAACTTTTCAGTTCTCTATTTTACAAAAGGAGTGATATTTCGATGATGTCAGTCCACTGTGCTTTCAAGACCACTGATTTCCGGGAAACTTTCCTTATTGTTATCGAGGAAAGTGATGTTTGATCTTTATGGTAATCTTGACTCAACTTAAACGACCATTGTCATAAACAATTTGAAGGCCAGAAAAATTTTTCCTATAGCGGCCACAACTCAGTTCGTCATACAGATCTTAGCAATTGCACTGCATAGTTAAAGCCGAAGACTCCAGTCATTGACTTCTCACTTTAGATCGTGTATGACACATTTTCAGTGCCAAATGCTTTGTTCCATATAACGAGCAGGTGTAAATACGTAAACAACAAGACAATATTCCAAAACTACAAATTTCTAAATTGATCGAACCGTTTGACTAAAAAACGTCAACCAAAAAAGTTTAATAACAGTAATAACAGTATAGCAGGTTTTGACATTGCCCAAGAGATACGATACAAAGGAATCTCCATTTTTGCAGGGGAGTTTTCAAATTTGTTCCTAGCTTTTCAGTGAAATTCGTGTAGTTTTAGAGATTTGTTTGGTTAGTTTCTGGCTTAGTGTCATCTAGTACGAATTTCTACTTTCAAGCCGCAGGACAAGGTTTGCCGCCGGGAAGTATAAAATCAAAAAGGAAAACTCATGTAGCTGTTTTAATGACAACACCTCCTTACTATGTTCCTGGAAAACACAGAAAAATTTCGTTAAAATGCCGCAACGACGTGCATTGGTCAATGTTAGATTATCTTCTGATTAAAAAAATATTTGTCCTCTCGGAGCCAATGCAGTGTTCAATTTACGACTTGGGTCATCCGGTTGAATCAGCTTTCTTTTGTCCAAAATTACCGGTAATTATAATGTATGTCACTGTACACTTAGATACTGGATGCTGGTGACAAAAATTAAATTAAAACCAACGTCTAAGCTTGTAAACTTCCGCGTCCACCATTTATATTATCTGGCTCTTGTTCGGAGCCCTTTCATATTCCATATGCGAGGTGGAAAATCCTATTAAACTGGTGGTGACTTTTATGTTTTTAGCGGAAGATTTTGTTTGATTCATGATTATGATCACCAGTAATGGGTTGCATTTGTGGAACTGAGTAAAGAATTAAGAAAGAATGGTTAACTAATGGAGAAACTTCATTTCCGTAAGGTTTTAATTTAACAAATTCATAATTGGTTAAAGACCAGGGTAACTGACGTTTTATAAATAGTTACGACCTTTTGAGGTTCACAACTCGTCAAGTCTCTCGGAAACTGTTTAGGTCACCTTCTGAAAGAAAAGAGTGTTACGCGTTTGTATAGCACAGGATCTTTCTACAAAATGGTGAATCGCTGATAATTACTTCAGTTTGAGAGGTGTGAATCTTTCTTCATAATTTCTTCTGATCAAAGTTTCTTCTTGGCAAATTTTTCGTAGCTCCCGACTATTCTTTCTCTTAATGTTGGAGGTCATTTCTTTACCACTCGCCTTTCAACACTTCTGAAGGACGAAGATTCCATGTTGGCAGCCATGTTTAGTGGGCGACACAAGCTAGAGGTGGATAATGAAGGAAGATATTTCATTGACCGTGACGGAACATACTTTGGCTATATCTTAAACTACTTGCGGGATGCGTCACTGCTTCCTCAAACTTCTGTTGCGTTATATGTGTACCGCGAAGCGCAATACTTCAGGTTAGAGAAACTTATCCGTCGGCTCGAACGCTACCCTTCTGTTGTTCCATATGTAATAATAGAAGAACAGACGAGAGACTTCACTGAACGGTATCTTCACTGGAAACACATCCTTCTAGAAACAGCACAGCAAAAGTATCGCCAATTTGTAAAATTCTCAATTGGTCGTGACTGCGCCCTTACAGTGACGCGATACGCTTCGCAAAATGATTACAAGCTCAGTGCAAGTGTCTGCAAAAGTTACAGTTCACTTTGCGACGAGAAGGAAAACTACCAAAACCATCAATTCTTCTGCGTGGATGAGAAAGGAGAAAGACTTGAGTATTATATAGGACCTGATCTCCCATTGGTCGATTTCATTGTCCCAGATGAAGATATCCCGGATTGTCGGCTCTTTACGTCCCTGGCAGAAAAAGATCTGCGTCTGGAAGGATTTTATGCCAGCGGAAGTTTGTCGCATGCGTGGAAATGCTTGCGATGTAATGCGACAGGACTTCTACACCAGATGGCTTTTAAATGGGTTCTCCCTTGCCCAGAAATGAACATGGTGTCACGAGAGACGCGATGAGCCAATCAAAACTCGAAACATGAAACCTTTGTCCAGTGTTTTTTGGTTCGGCGCATGCCCAAGCTTTCACGTGAGCGTAAGATAAGTTTTGTCGCTTTCTTACTGAACCACATGTTGCTCAGTCAGCAATCACAGACCACAGTTTGAGTATGCAGAATGATTAATAACCAGATTTGGCGGCAGAAATCGACAGATTTTCATAGAAAGTGTCGAATTTAGGGTTGAACATTGAATTTGTTATTCGAGCGATAGGAATTTATCCAAGAAACTCGCTCGAGTTATCCACTCGCATCCGATTGATTCATAAATTAAGTGGTGCTTGGAAGTCGGGTCATACAGAAAGGTAATTGTAATGAGAAAAATTACCGCTCTATCGCAACGTTTTCGCCATTAACCGCAAAAACTTTCAAAGAAAAAGTTCCCGCAAAAATCATCAGCTCGCTTTTGATTGTTTCATAACCAACAGAATTTGCAGCTTGCACTTGTCCCAAGGCCAACGGTTTGTTTAACCCTATTGGTCTGACTGAATTTTTTTTTTACATATTATTTTTTTTTTTGTAAATTTGCGGACATATTTTTTCAACGTTTCTTTCTTTCTCAGATTACTTATTCCTAAAAACCAGCTCGTTTACAGAAGTTTACTGTTTATAAAATTTCTATTATGTTGTCCAAACCCGGGCCATAAGGCAATCCAATCAGACCAGAGAACGCTACATAGTCCTACATAGTCTAAGCTACATAATGAGAATGAGTTATTGCTCTTCGCCAGTTTATCTGCAAACATGTTCTGGTGATTAGGAACCAAACTTACTACTAATTCCTAGCTCTCCTCTGGGAGAATAGGGCCATTAGGAACTAAACTTAGTGGCTGAAAATTAAATTAAAAGATGAAATTAAAGCTCATAACGTTACCTCCGTTTTTGTCATCTGTTTCACTTGTCTCAGTAAAGCTTATCTCACTCAATCAATTGTAAGTAAGCCTGCTATTAAAAACAGTGACAGTTATATGCCGACAGTGAACGTTCTCAAGTGGGTGATGTAGCAGCTGTCGTAAGGTCTCGCATGAATGGCTTGTTCCCCTCTGAGAACAAACAACAGAAACAATGCCCCTAGCCCTAAAACAATAACAGCTGCTAACAATGAAGAGAATTACAAGCTTACAAGAGCTGTTACACTTCTGTCTCAAGTTAGCTTCTGTCAATTCATTGCATCACGTCTCGTCATAATCGTCTAAGTTTGCGCGCGCGTGCTTTGGAGTGATATGTTCGCCCGCTTACTTTCGTCTCATTATGTCATGTCACACTAAAGGCTTTGTAGTTATGTAGTCGAGAGTGTTTTCACATGATGTCATCAGTTTGAAATATCCCAGAGTAAAGAACCACCAAAGTTTATATCCTCGTCACGTAGAAGAGGAGCTAAATTTATATCTGTTTACAATTTTTCAACACAATTTAACAAATTGAAGTCAGTTTTTCATGCGTCTGTCCTCTTATTGATCATGAATTTCGTCACAACGTTGTCAAAGTAGATGCGGATCCACGAGGCGATAGCCGAATGGATCGCAGATAATAAATTGTCAAACCCGACGATAGCAAATTGTCCGCTCTCGCTCGTTGACGCATCGCACAAATTATACATTCATGTGTCTGTCCGCTTATTGACAAAGAAAATTAGCCAATATGAGCACGCGAGAATTTATGCAGTTACCGTAAAAAATGCACTTAATTGTTTGTTCAGTACAGATAATCAATCGCCTTGATAAGCAAAGTATGTTTCAGATGCTCGGGGGTACTCCCAGAAAAATTGGATGGGGGCGTGCGGCGCGTTTCCCAAATCCCTTACCCTATTTATGACCAAAATCTGCGATTTTCCCTACCCTATGCATTTCTTGTTTTCATCCACTGAATGGTTTCCGATGTTTTGCCAGTACTTGCTTTCCACGCTGGTTTTCAGGCTCTCTAGTGCGGTACATAAAAAAAACATCATGCCTACCCATATGAATCGCGATGACGTCATGAGATGTTGTGGTTCGTGTAGACTTGTCAGCGTGACATGTTCAGACTTGCCCGAGCGACCGGAACATTGAAATATTCTACTGACTAGGGTAGGGAGAGATGAACCAGACAATAAACCGATTTATCCCCACTGAATACATAAAATTAATATCTTTTGATAGTGAGACTTGTAAATCACCTTTCAAAATACGGTATCATATTTTTGTAAATTTGCTCTCACAAATATGTTTCCAGGTTAATTAACCATACTTATCACTACCCCTCCCTAGTAAAGCAATTTTTTCCCGCGCTCTCCCCGTTATAAAAACCGGAAGTGAAAATCAAATTTTTCATTTTTGCAACGGACATCAAAACATGGCGGGCAAGGCAAGCGATTACGCGAGAAGAAAAATTGTTATTTTTGCAAGTGAATTAGCCAGTGCTGTTGGACGGCATAGATATCAATCCAGAGAAGAAACCTTCCAACGAGTTTGGCTTCGATCACATCCACAATCGTTTTGTTTTGCCTATGCCTTGCAGTTCAAAACTGAAGTTCACTCCATGTTGACAGAATGTGAAGAATTGCAGCTTCCATCTTTGACAGAAGAATCCGATCTCGTCGATTTCGGTGCAGAACTAAGAAAAATAATTTGCGACATTTCACTGAGAAAAATTTATTGGAAAACGTTGAATTTCCTGAAAGTGAAACTCTTTAGAAGCAGCAAAGAAGACCAAGCACTAGTAGCAGCTAAAGTGGTCGAACAGGTTGCAGCCGAGGTCAAGACACTTTGTCAGAACGAAGAAAAACCCGTGGAATCGGTTGTGAAAGAGATTTGTGCCAAGGCCAGAATCGAAAAGAAGGAGGTCGTAGAGGCAGTTGAGTCCAAAATCACGAAGGATCGCGGAACGCAGTTGGAAGGCAAAGCTGTTCTAGATTTCGGAAAAGCCAAAGGGATTGAGATCGAACGCCCCATCGCACCCGAGTTGTACTACAGGGACATGGAATACAATGGTGTACAGTGGAGTGTATGTGGCAAGGTGGATGCAGAAACAGAAGATAGTGTGATTGAAGTAAAGAATCGAAAGAATCGCTTCATGTGTCCTGAATATGATTACATTCAGCTCCAAACCTACTTGTTCATCCGCAACAAATCCAAGGGTGTCTTACTGGAGAGGTTGAAAGGAGAAAACAAAGAATCGTGTATTGATTTTGATGAAGAGCTTTGGGAAGAAGTGACAATCGACCTTGCTGAGTTTGTCACAGAATTACTGGACGCCATGACGATGAGTAAACAGGCACTGTATGGCCATTCTTCACCGAGGAAGCGAGAGCATGAACAGGTGGCCGAGGCTGAAGACCCAGTCAATTGCCAGGACACAGATGAGGGCCAAGTGAAGAAGATTGTAATGGAAGAAGATAAAGCTACGAACGATACAGAAACACAGGGAACTACAGAATAAACTTATTCCGGGTGTTCTTCTGGTGAAACATTTGTTTACCCATTTTCAAATGACTGTCAATCATTATACAGTGTAGAAAACATTCATACTGCCTGTCCCCCTCCCCCTATCTCTTCATTGTTTCATGCCCTGGTCCTTTGTTTAGGGGATTTGGGGATTAGAATTTTGATTGTGGAGTTACGTTTAGCTTTTAGCAGAGATGTTAACTACAGCTTGGTTACATGATGTGACAATTTACAGAGTGTTTGAGTCATTTGTGATAAGGCAATAAGAAATCGGCAATCTAATAGGATTTATCACAAATGTCACTACTAAAGTGTAAATATACTGAACTTGAGACCTTTCAGTGAGCAGAAAATATTGCTCCAGGATTTCAGGTTATTTCCTGAGAAAAGAGCCATTTGCTCCTTGCATTTTCAGAAAATATGCGAGGTTGCTTCTCATAGCCATGGCTAAAGAAGAGGTAATTACTTTTTCTTATAATAATCAATCTGATTAAAACGACATTGGGAAAATCATCACTGGTAACAAAAAATATGAAATCTCTTTAGGGAAGGGTATGTTTTCCACACCACTGGGGTGCAGCAGTCTTAAGTGTTTTGTGGTTTTGGTTTAATTTACTTGAAAGAAAGAATTCTTATTGCAGACATGAACTTTACACTAACAAAAATATTTAATATTTACAGAATTATAGACTTTTTCGTTGAAGGAATCACAAATACAATGAAATCAATTTGTTTTTCAATGCTATGGTTGGAATGCACTACTAATATATGTAGATACATTATTTAATAAATCAGTTTCTATTTATTTCCATTACATTTTTGGAAGAAAAGTTCATGATTAAAACCTGAACAGTGTGAAAATGGGTGGATACTACCGGAAATTACAGTAATTGTCTCTAATAATAAATATTTCTAATTCTAATATTATTGTTGAGCTTATGAAGATATTACACCTTTGGTACTGTAATAGCAAACTGTCTTGCGCTAAAAACTAAATACATCGACATTGGTCAGAGGTCTGGATTCCATGCCATCTGGTTGTGACCCAAACATAAACAATCAGTGGAAGTAAATATAATCACAGAAAGTGAACAAAATAGGAAATAAAATTTGATATCATCAGTCACTTTTCAATCAAAAGGTAGGTAATCCTTTGATAGCCAGTACACAGTCTGATCGTGATTTTCATGATTTTTGACATGCTATATCTTTAAAACAAGGAAATATTCTACAGTTGGACATAAATTAAATATTGAATACAACATGTTTATCACCTTGCAAAAACAGTGATACATTGTATGAACTATTTTTGCTAACATAATACTAATTACCTACATTACAATATAGATGTGCTTTGTTTGGTTATTGACGCTGTTTACAAAGGTCTAGGAATGAACTGGAGTGCCTGGATACCAAGCTACTTGACAATTTTGAGCTTGATTCATACCTGATGCTCTATAACAGATTGTGTAATTATGTTACTTCGAAGAACTGCTTTTTGCACTCAAATGGATCAGGGTTTTCATTAAGTGCCGGCTGATGGCTGAAAAGCCAGCTACTTCAATTTCTGAGCCACCCACTATTCGTGAAATAATATGTATGTAAGTTGTAAAGAGTAATTTAGGGAAAATACAGGTTGTTTGGAATGTGACTGAACCTTGACTGTCCTTGTCTCAGGACAATCAAGGCTGTAGCTAGAGAAGGGGCATGGGATCAGGGTGTCTTGCACATTTTCAATTATGCTAGCACTGTATGAAAAAGGTTGAATTCTTTGTAATCCCTTGATTTTGTTGGCATTTTGAACTTTTCCAAAATTGATTTTCTTTTTAGGAAATATCTATAAAAGAATGCGTAAAATAGCATTTCAGAGCATCTAAATTTCAAAATGTTCTGGGGGAAGATGACCCCAAACCTCCTGAGAGGCTTGTCCCTTGGGCACTCAAAAACTATTAGGGTCAGCTGTCTACTTATGAATCAAGCCCTCTATTCCCTAAATTAAAGAGAACCCTGAATGAAAATACACACTAAACAGTACGATGTTTCACTAAAATATGACACTTAATGAGTCTAGTTTTTAAAAAAAAACTAAAAAGAAACTTCCAGCTCTATAACTGGTGCACTATCATTGTTGCTGCCATGAGTGCTTTCAGTTTGCACTCGGCAGGAGAAGACTAATCTGTCACTCTTTTTTAATCAGCTCACTCCTTTCACTTCCACTGGTAGTGTTTACAGGCTCTCGAGGGATATTGCTACCATTAAGATAATTTTGCAGTCTTGTAGGATAGTCTGTCATAACGCCAGCAACCTTAAGCTTGTTGAAGGCAAAGTCAAACTCACTGTCATCATTTAGCACCCAAAGATAAGTCTGTAGATCAAGAAACAAGTTACATATATTCATGTCAGATTTGTTGCAGTACATACAACAATGCAAGAACATCAATTCTGTTTGAATGAATGATTTTTTTGCAGCAGGCAGATGTATTTCTAATAATTAGAGGTAACTCTACATCATTATTGTAATATGTCATAACTCAGAGTTACTGATAAGTTTGGCTAAAAGTCTGGTCAGTAGCTGATTTGATTTTCTTTGCAAAACACTAGGTAAAGTTCTGTATGAGTTATGATATACCTACCTCCACCTCCGCTTTCCCAAAAGGGCTCATTTGTTCCCAAGTTACATTTTTTTTTCAAAATTACAGACGGGGGGTATTTTAGAAAAAAAAGAAGTTTATAGTAAGAGGTTTTACAAGTAGTTACTACATACCTCCAAAATAAAGAGTTCATACGACCTGAGTGACATTAACAGGCAACTATTTAGGAAAGTATTACAGCTATTGAAACTAAAGACTGCATATTTTAACATATATTTTTTTGGAAAACACTCATCATCCTACAACAAACAGCTAAATTTACATTTGTCAGTACCAAAAAAGTTATCAGTACCTGAATTCCTCTCTTATCCAAATGCTTAAAAAGTATTGGGCTGATTAAAAACCTACCAAAAACATATGAAAATTAACATTTAATTTCCACACAACTATTACAGGGCAGGAAAAAACCCAGGTCCGATTGCCTGTAGCCTGCGAATACTCGCGTTTCGCACGTAGTAGTGGGAGCGAATGAGAGGCGGCTGTATTCGCAGGCTAGATTGCCTGAGGCAAGTAAATTTTGCTCTTGGGCAAGTGAAAATAGAAGTTCAATGGCCCAGTGAGCAAGTGATAGTCTTGTGAGTCTGAATGAAAATGTCAGCTTGATAAATGATAATTTCCAGTCACATGCTATTTCAAAACTTAAGACTGCAAGATTAGTTAACCACTGAGTTATTCATGACTATTTTTTTACATTATGGCTGAAAAGCCCCCATGCGGGAGCTTCAATAAATGTATGTAGTTGAAAGCATGGACTTTACGTTAGGAATCCAAGTATACTTTGTTTGTGTTTGTCCTCTGATTGCCATACTGGCCACCACGTCGGCAAGTACATTGTCAGATCAATCAGAAAGATATGATGTTGACAGCTCGTTACATTTTTTCTTTGTGGGAGTGTTATTGAAGAAACTTTTTGCCCAGATGTTTTGCTGTCACTGACAGATACATTTTGTCATTCACATATAACTCACCAGTCAACTATGTGACATAAGACTTTCATTGTTCGAGGCACTTCAAAACGCCTACAAAGGAACAGAAGAATCCGGTAGGTAGTAAGCAAGTTAAGGTATGTTTCTATAGTGGGGAATTAGTCAGAGAATCAAACTTTTTTAAAATTTTTAAGTAAAAAGTAAATTAAATTGAAAGTATCAGAGTATACCTCAAATATATTTGACCGTCTCAATATTGGAATTGATTGATTACACAATGCCCTTCAAACGTGTGTCTCCAATTTCTGAAAGATCACTTTGTTTTCTTTTTATACTATTCTACAACGTTGGAATGCATGGGGTATCCTTTGATAAACAAAACCATAACTTTTAAACCGGACTAAAATTAACTAATTGGAGACACAGTCTTGTAGAGCATCTATCTGGAGTGAGAACATTTCAGCCAAATTTCAGCTAAATCTGTCGAAAGGTGGCTGTAAATGAACTTAAAATGTACATTCCTGTATGGAATTTAAGGTTTTGAGATACACTGATGAAAAAAAAGCTTTAATTTCCAACTTGGTTTGTTCTAAGTGATTGATGACACACAAACTGTTGGATTTAACCATGTGCTGATAAACGAGTCCAAGGATCCGCTTACCATAACTATGGTGTTGATGACAGTCTGCATTTAACAGACATCACAATAATTATAGAAACTTTAGGAAAACTTCACGTATACTATGGTGGTATGAGAAATGGCGACATGCAGTGAGATTCTTGTTCGGTACTCAATTTAGTCAGGAAAGTTGGTGATTTGAATGCCAAAATGGCTATAAAGATGCAAAGAATATCGTGAACCAGCCGTAGATCACCGTAAATCAAACTGCAAGAAAACAAATTGTAACAAGCTGATTATGCCATGAAAGTCCGGCAGAAAATTCAAGCGAGCAGATGCTTAACAAAATTAGGTCACATCGCTGTGATCACTTGCAGCAAAATTGGCAACCTTTGAAACAGAAAATGGCTTGTTCTCTCACAATTTCAGCTTCTTTCCCAACCCAAAAGGGCACAATGGTTTGTTTCTTTGAAGACATCAAAAATTCAGAATGTAGAAACAGCAAGCAAAATAGTCAAATGAAGAAACTATGGACAACTTTAAAGAACCGGAGAAATGAAGCACAATCGCACAAAGGATAATAATTCTGGTCAACTCTGGATCTGTTGAACAATGTACACGTACACATGACAGAGGATGAATTCCTCAGCGATGACAGGAATTTGTCAACACGCTGTGGTAATTACAAGTTAAAAATAGCTTATCCTCTGCATCTCTAACACCACTTTAGAGCTTATCATTCCGAACTTTTTTGAAAAGAAAGACCACTAAATTTTCTAGCCAGTGATAAAAAAAATTGAAAATTTGCATTTCTGACAGAAATTTTAGTAAACTGATACTTAAATTTACTATTTGAGAATTTGCCCAATTCATTGTAATACAATTTAGCTACAGTTACCTAAAAAATCTTTTGTTCCAACAACATATATTAATTATTATCATTTCTACAATGAAGATCTCACTTCCCTACCTTTCTGAAAAAAAAAATTGTACTAATAATTTGTATTTATACCTAAATTTATTCCCTCTCCTTCTGCCCCATAATGCAATATTCTTTGTAATATCTTTAGAGTATTGCCTTATTAGCACACCATTCCATCACTCCTTAAACATTGAATGGTCTCTGCCCACAATATCTAACAGAACTCCTGGAATGTTGGAAATCAACAAGGTTTCTTCACGTGAACTTTCAAGACCTGTTAATGCAGCCAACTTGTAAAACCAGAACATATGGTGATAGAGCTTTTTCCATATGCGCTCCGAAGATTTGGTCTGGAACACTGTTCCTTTGGAAATACGACAATCCAGTACAGTTTTATTATTTAAGAAAAAACTCAAGACCTTCCTTTTTACTAAATTTATTAAGAGTAACTCTTCATAATACTTTTAATTTTTTTTTCGATTCTAGTTTTTTTTCAGTATTTTGCTAGTTTTTTAGTTTCCAATTTTCTTAGAGTAAAATTGTAGATTTTAGGGATAATTTTGTAAAGCACCTTGGGCAAATAATGGATGTGTGCGCTGTATAAATGAATTATTATTATTATTATTATTATTATTACTATTGTCATTACCATTATCATTATCATTGTCATTATCATTATCATTATCATTATTACTATATTTATTATTATTGTTACATTTAGAAAGATCCCTTGTCTGCACGTCCGGGCTCCTAACCATTAATATTTATTACTTATTCATGTTATTTAAAGAATAATGTTTGAACTCAATTATATGGTAACATCTTTACCTAATCATTGTGACTGGTAACATGATCTCCAGGAATGACTCCTTGATGGGAATAAATGGCAGTAGACCAGTATAAAACAGCAACACAAGTGCAGCACAACGCTTCATTGAAAACATTATTGGGATTTCTGGATCCTACAAGAAAAAGAACCAGTAAGAACCGGTACATGCAGCACTGTCATTGCCTGAGACAATTATACAATGTCCATTTGACTTTTAAAAGTTTTTGACTGATTTTGGAAAAGAAAATTGCATGTTCTACTGGAGACTGATCCCCAGACATACATCATGTACATGTAATAAGCAGTTTCCAGCATTTTAGCAATAATCATTTTAAGAGCTCAGATGATTAACTTTGTAGATCGCTGTCAAGCTAACCTTCTTGTAACACTTGTCAGTAACTTCTTTTGAAAAGTTCCCCCACACTGTTAAATCCTTTCTGTTGTACTTGCAGATAAGTTCATGTGTCTAGCAAGAGAGAAAGAAAGAAAGCACATGAGTTCTCAAATAAAAATTGGATGTGCACCACAACAGGAACTGTTAAAACTACACATTTACAATTATACCACTTACCTTGTCTATAAGCACATCAGAGTTGGTTTTTATGTCTACATTTATAGGAATATTAGGAAATGCTTCAAAAACACTTTCTAGTAACGGAATACGACAGTCGTCATTCTTTACATCACATGTAACACCTATTGGAATAAAAAATTGAAGCTCAGAGCAACTCATAACAGCTAGTAAGCACATATGTTTAACTTAAATTTATACTTTTTGCAGTCTACTAGTCAGAATAAATTGTACAATTACCTGGCTGAAACTGAACATTGAGCCTTTTCATTAGAGGTGGCAGGTCCTAAAAGAGGAAATTTTTGCTATTAATATTGGTCATAAATAATGGCTCTAAAAGTACCTCATCAGTTTTGATCATGTTCTTTGATTAATTTACCTCATAAACTTAATAATATATACTGAGGTCAATGAATTTATTTTATTTATAAACAGTTAAGAAAGATAATTGACAGAATTGCTTTTAATAATTATTTACTTTTCATGATATTAGCAAAATATACATGTATCTCTTCATATTGATCATCTTGAGATAACATGATCGTGTCAGTAAATAGCTAAAATGTATAAATTTAGCAATTTAATTATACGTCAAGATTTGTGAAAGATGACATACCTTGTAATTGAAATCAGAAATATTGTGTTCTGTGTCTGTAACACGGGAAAGGTCGTCATCATGACACACAACAACCTGCGTACACAATAACAAACATGTATACATCTGGAAATAAATATACAGATTACCAAAGGAAAGACAATTTCTAAATTGGTAGAGGACAAATTCTCCAGAGAACATAATAAGGTCTCAATTGAGCACATTAACCTATGAATGATCCTGAAAGCTGAGTCTTTTAAATAAGTTTATTGTGCAATGAATAGGGACTGACAACATTGCTGCTTCAGCTCATCAAAGGATTTTCTTTAAAAAATAAAACCATTTAATTGTTCAGCTTCCAAAGATAGATATATGTTTTTGAGATTTCCAAAATCACGCTCAAAATGGCGACGGTGTCCCTTTAAATCAGTCCCTGCTAGTACCTGTTTATCGGCTGTCAAGCGGACGTCTAGTTCAAGCATTTCTGTTCCCATATTTAATGCACTATAGGATGAAAAATGCAATATTATATATAACAGTTACAGTTTAGACACCAACAATCCTGGGTTGGGGGGCACAGTACTCTACAAAGTTTTATACATGGAGGCTCTACCCCGGGGTCCAATCCCTTACCCTTTTGCAAACCATTTAGATAAAAAAATTACCCCTTTTGTATACCTTTTATTGAAAAAAGTTACCCCTTCCACATATCTACTTAAGAACACTGCATCCTTTCCTGAAGTTAACGAACAATTTTATGGGAGAACATCACACATTACCAGATACAGCCAAAAGGTATCTGTGCAAAATATTTTGATTTAAGGCTCCTTTAAATAACTAAATGACAGATTTCCCTACCCTTTCATATACATCAACTTGTGAAATACCTGAAGCCTGAAAAAGGTTCCCTTTCAGGACGAGCCTTCCTATAAAGGCCATTATAGGGAGTACCCCCCCCCCCCCTTCCCAGGCCAACAGTATACTGAGATGCAGAACTGTTGGAGAGAAAAATGTTGCTTTATACATAATGTGCCGCAAGATATTTCTTACTGATGATAAGCTGTCATTGTGTTTTCTAAATTTTCAGCAGCTCCTGAAATAAACAGATAAAGAGGGATACAAAAATGATTACTTAAATTGTCCATCAACCTAGTAATCTATAATAAGAGAGATAGTGTTAGGGCTGGTGGGTTAATTGCTGTTGGTGTATTGGAATTCTAAAGGTCTGAGATTGAGCTTGGAGCCTGGGCATGTTATATACATGTACACTTTTCAACTCTCCTGGGTTGTATGGGAGTGTCTCAACTAGATTACAGCCAGGGTGCATTTTGTGCAGGCTACTCTGAACATGTTTACACAACATGTTTGCTTTTTTTGGGAATAATCCTGATTCGGCATATGTTCAGCATAAACTTCACATCGACTGCACTTTGATTAAGATGCAGATTGAGGGGCTGTCAACACATTCACTTGTTCCCGAATTGTTATCAACTAGATGTTTAGGGTGGGAGAGGGTAAGACAAGTCCATTTTTGGATGTCAGTGCAGGGGGTATTTGACTAAAAGCAAAGTACTCTATTTTAATAAAGTTTAGTACTTTATGTTGCAAACAGCAAACACCAAAAACAGATACATGTAGTTTTCACTTGGATGAGAGATTGCACCACAGTTGAAACACTCAACATTAGAGAAAGAGTAACACATTTGTGAAGTAGGCAGGCAAAGGCCAGCGGGTAAAAGTGTTGCAAAATATGGCCCCCTTTTGAGGCCTTCTACTGATGATTCTGGTTCTCTCTTACCAAATTACTTTCACTGGAAATCAAAACTGTAAATAGAACACAGAAGACATCTGGATGCTTCCATAGAACGGATTGGAGAAAGCTTTGTAGATCATGTTGACATCTTCACTTAGCTCTTATTAACCGGGCAGGAGGTCTGTATGAGGGAATCTTGACCGAGATCTGTACAAATGACCGAGGTCAAGATTCTCCCATACAGACCGACTAAGCTTGGTTAATAAGATGTTTATTATATGGCAAACAAGAAAAACTAATTCGTTTAATGTAACTGGTTTGTACTAGCTGACAGTTTGCTTGCGAACAGCGATGAGCTGAAGTTGAAATAATTCTGCCAAAGTTTGCTTGTTGTCTTTACTTTTTTCTCATCAGGCTTTTTGGCACCTCCATAAATAAATATTGCTGGAAGAAAATAGTCGAAAGTTTTGCATTTTAGTTTTCTCAGCAAAATGTAACCAATCTAGATGCCAGTCTAGATGGGAAAATCTAGACTGCTTTCACTATCAATTTCAGCCAATCAAATTCGCGAATTTGGTAGTTCCCAGTCCTTGTGAGACACAGCCATATCATAAATGTCAGTAATGCCCACATTAGCGACTGGAATGCAGTGACTCTTGGGACAGCAAAATTCCATGTGAAGTTGGGAGGGAGGGTGGGGGTCTGACCTAAATGTTTAGTTGATGTAATGCAGGGAACAAGTAAATATGTCATTGTCCCATAATATCTTCTAGTCTCTTGGAAAATGTTGTCCAAGAAACTAGGAAAATACATTGAGTTAGTAGCTCACAATTATTTTTGCAATTTTTGGTCACCTTTTCTGGGTCAAGAAAAGGTACCTGCTGGCAACATCTTTTCATGGTAGTGGAAGATCAAGGCAAATTATCAGAAATTATCAAAAACATAAAGTTCATAGCATCTCCTGTTATTTCTACTTATTGGTCGTGATCAAAGACCCGTCCAACCATTAAGCTTAACTGTAATAAGCTTGAACAAGGACTTAAACTTAAAGTTAAAAACAAGTTTAAATTAGTCGGTTACTTGCCTCCTCTGTGGCTGATGTGTCGACAACGAAACTTCAGCTTTTTCTTCTTATGTACTAGCCATGGGAAGTTTAAGAGAACCACAGAAGTAATAATGTAAGTTCCGACTATTGGCAACGCTATTGCCCAGCCCAACATCTCAGATCTACGAGCCGCAAAATTCGAATACTCCCTAAAGTTGTTCTTTGCCTCCTGCTAAGTAACCGCGCAGTCTTAGTCACGATGACAGCGAACAACAGCTTGGTCACAGGGCGTCAGACATCTACGTTCCTGTGGCACGAAATGGATATGAATTCCGAACCGACCGATTTGGGGGATTTTTATCCTTGCCTTCTTCTGTCATATGTTGACTTGTGTGCCACAAAGCAACCCAGCAACTAAATCCTTTCTCCTTTTGTCTCCAATTGAAGACTCTCCTTCACAGGAACTTTGTTTTGAAGACAAACAATAGACTGATTTGCCCGGAGCCCATTTTAAAATGGCTCCTGTAGTCGCTTAAATTATAAAGGCGTTTGCCGTATAGCGCGGGACGATTAGTGGGAGGAAAATTTGTGGGGGTCGGGGGGAGGGGGGAAGAGGGAGGTCCCAAAAACTCCTCCTAATTACCATACAGTTCTTTTATGTCAGAGATCTGATGACACACGGCAAAATAACATCACCTATTAGTCTAGTTCGCGAGGTTTTTTTTTTTTATCTATGACCTTAACAAACCTCGCAATGTGCAATTAAAAGCAGAAAATTTTCATCATTTTCAGAACCACAAGAAAGTAATACATCGTTCCATACTAGGAAATAGTGATCTTCTCTGGCGGTACATCACAAAGAACGCCGACATTATTTTCCTAATTGAGCCTAATTACATCGTATTACGTCAGATGAGAATGTAATTAGCAAGACATCGTTCTTTATTTTTTATCAGTAAATCTGCAAGCACGTACAGTTAGACAGTAATGAACATTTAGCGTTGAAGATGAATGTTCGAAGAGAAACACCATCAGTACTTGAGCTGTGTCATCGACACAACAAGAGGAGAGATCAAAAGGTCACTTCCAACCTGAGAGACTGTTTAGAATCGAAAAAGGGTCCTGCTTTCAGGGGATTGCGCTCTGGACAGGCCTATCCCGCTGAGGTTTACGAATCAAACGTTTCACCGGAGATGAGGCAAAAGTTCTTTCCCTATGTTGGAAACAGAAACGAACTGCGATTTTCCACTGCTGAAACTCTTTCGAGTCTGGTGTTTCATGACAGCTATGATTCTGATACAGAGAGTTCTTCGGAGGAGGATTGTGACACCCTAGCCGGCCAGTTCCAGGTAAGAAATGGATACGTTTCGGCAAATAATCCTCAGGCCGCCAGATTCTACGATGAACTGAAAAGTCAACGACAGAGAGAAGAACGAGAAAGTTTCAGGAAAATAAGGCATCGAGTTCTGGAAAACACTAAAAGCTTTCCACTAAGGGTAGTTAGCGAACAGCGTCAAGGCTACTTCCAGAACCAAGCGGATACTCAGGGCTATTCACATAGTCAAGCGAACAGGCAAAGCCGTCCTCGCTACCACCATGATCCGTTCCGCCATGTCACAAATAGTTTGGAGTATCTACTGCGCCTCCGAGCGAACGCTCCGCGGGGCTATTCACGACATTGCCAAGATCTAGAGAATATTGAGAGGCGCCAGACATGCCGTGGAACCAGCAGCTTGTATGTATACATGCAGCGAAATGAGGCCAACTCGCCTCAAGGTAGCCACAAAGAATTGAATATGAGAGAAACAAGACTACCACCAATACAGCCGTTAAACGACAGACCTCTCCAGTTTAAAAGAAGTAAGAAGAACCGACCGGGAAGACAGGAGGACTGTGAAGCAAAAAACCAATGTAGAGGAAGACGAAAAGGAGTATGCCTAGTAACAGACAGCGCTCGAGAACAGCGCACATTTGCCCGAGTCCTCGGCAAACGCTTTTAGAGCTAAAATCGGACAGCCTTAACGCAGCAAAAATGTAACAGCCATGTTTCTATGCCTGTATTTGAAAGCGGTTTTCAGGCAAACTGTTTGGCGAAAAAGTGTATTTATTAATATTTCATTTAGCCGAGACTGAATTGGTAAAAACTTTAACTGTCAGCTGAGTAATGACAGTAACTAGCTAAGATCCGAGCTCTGCAAATTTTTCTGAGAGATGATAAATAGACTCAGTGAAATTTTAACTGATTGCCGAGATTACAGCACCACCGTGCAGACATACACTTAGAGTTAAACAAGGCAAAATCATTTAGATTGTTCGATTTACTTAGTTTAAAATTGTTGTATGCCCTTTTCCCAATGATTCCTTCTATCTTGTTCTATGAATATTCAGTAATTAATTTCATTGTCTCATAAGTGCGACCAGAAATTCGATTATTGTAGAAAAGGATGAAACATCCTCTCTTATTACATGTATATGAAAATAGTTTACAGTAAACCATTTTATTTTCATTTCAAAAGAATTTTACATTTTTCAAAACAGTTAAGATGATATGTATTCGCTGTTGATGCCTAGCATCTTTTGTTTCTTAGTTTGATATTTATTACACGAAAAATTAGCTATTTCCTGAAACGCTAAAACTGTGAAATGCTCCCACCACCGTCGTTAAATGAAGTGTTATGAATATGTTATCACAGCCATGCAGTTAATTTTGTTCATTGTCACTACTTACGTTTCCCCCTGATTTTACAAATCTGTGTCATTGTATTAGTTTTTTCCTTAGCCTTTTATCAATAAAGGAATAAGAATTGGGAAGCTAGCTATGATATATCACTGGATATACAATTCGTTTGATACCCAACAACTCCATCAGCCTCACTTAAGTTTTAAACTCCCCCCTCCCACCAAGACAAATAACAACCAAAAACAAACAGTTGCCAAAAAAATTCGATCCTCGTTTCGTCGACTTCATCCCCCTCACCTTGGTAACTCGAGCCTAGAGAGACTGGTTGTATTTTGAAAATCCCCTGCTCATTCGGAACGGAACGGGACGGGATGCTTCTTTTTTTGGAGGGGGGGGGGGGGGTTCCTTGGGAGTACCAGGATCCCTTGGGTCATAGCACTACTGGGGGTTGCTTCAGCATCTCAAAAACTAAGGGATTAGGGGCGTTTAATTGCGAGAGAGACACGCTTGTTGGAAGGAGTATTTTGTAGGTTCTGTACTGTATCCGTTTTAATACCTTCCTACACAGCATTTCTATTTCCATGGTACTCGTTAAAGGGCCATGCATGTCTAACATTCGCTCATCAGCAACTGAAACCTGAGGAATGAGGAGAAACATAACATAGTCAGACATAATCCCACGAGTGTTAAAGATCGAAATTCATGCACTTGAAAAGCAAAACCAAAAAGGTAATCAATTCCACTGAAATATTGACAAGCAAACAATTGCAACACCGTACTTACATTAAGTAGTACTTCAGTGGTGCACGGAAGGGTTTGTCTGCATGTATAGATGAAAGTTAATTTGAATGAATTTAACTGAGGCTGAAAAAGTTACTCTGTTTTTCAAAAGGTGACTGGATCTTGCCTAAACGACACTCGGTATTTGTTGAAGAGTACGAGGAAAGGATCTCCACCGCTAGTCGTTAAAATGGCATTCGGCCATTAAAGCCATTGTTTTCGCGTTATCGAGTAATTGGAAATGGGATTTCGACTTCAGCAAGGATCAGTTTGGCAAGGGGCCATGGCAGGTGTTAGGCTTGCACTCAAGAGCAAATTTAACGTAATTGAAACAGAAATGCGTTTCTCCATTTCATTTCGGAATCTCCTGACCCATTAAGAAATGGTAAACGCGCGCTTCTCTAAGGCTATGTTATAAAACGAGTTGGTCTGAGGTGTAGTTACTACATGTAGTTTGAACTTAACGAGTTTTCATCGAATGTTTTGTTCAGTTTAGAGACGAACCTATTCATGAATCAACAACACTGTGATCACTTCAAGAATGTTAATGTTTTAACCCCGATGACTATCTTAATGGCCTCCTTAACGGATAAATTGTGATATTTTTGAAAGCTTTTTAAGTTGCATTGTCCATGTGGGTCAAGGGAAGAAGAAAAACTACGTCCAAACTCATTTAAGTTTCGTTACTCTGGGTTAGAATGATACTGATCAGAAAAGATTTCACTCTTTCCATTTGCTTAGATCATGTGACTCAAGGGTCACGTGAGACGGCAACAAGAAAACGCGACACGAATAACTGTGTCTGAAAACGGCAGAAAAGAGCAGGTCATCTCGCTATAGTGTAAGGCAACTCGCCTAGAAGGTGTTAATGTAAAACAAAGTGGCCATTGATGTACTTTTCAATGCTTTTAGACGAGAAATTTCTGGGCCTGGCCACGATGTAAACCACAGAAACTTCCTAAATATAAAATGAAGTTATTTTAAAATGAAAACACTTTTACAGTTGATTGGACATTTTCAGTTATAGTTTTGATGGCCGAAAGGCTCTTTAATTCTTGCGATGTCATCACACTATATTTATACAGGCGAGGGTAGGATATTGTCTTAAAATTGTTTAACTGACGTCAAATGGCGTGGAGCTCCGAGAGCGTTGAGCCGGGCGCTGAGGTGGTCTTTCCAAAGCACCAAGAATTTGACCCCAAAACACTACTAACAGTGACTGTTAATGAAAGTGACAAAGTTAATTAGCAAAGTAAACAAGATTTGAAAAAGAGGCTAATTCGAACGTCAGGTGGAGCTTAATAATATGTGCTACGTACAAGCTGAAGCTAAATGATACTGTTCGGTTTCTAGATAAGATGTGAACACCCTCGTCGAGTTCAAACACTGTTGTACAGAGATAGCCCTGAACCAGACTGATCTCGAATGCCAAAGAAATCGTGCACTGGCCTGTTGCGTTTTGATGTAACAGTTGGTCATTGAAGTATTATTTTACAATCAAGTGATATTAGTTGAAATTCAAAGTTTGCAAAGAAATAATGAGTGAGATGTCAAAATTCTGTGCAAATTCCTGGAGACAGTGTCGAGTTTCAAATCCCTCGGATTTGTTCCGGCCGATATGCAAGGCAAAGAGAAATTAAAGCAAGTTGAAAGAAAGTAAAACACCTTTAATTAAATGTCAACTCTGTAGGTAGAAACAAGTTAAAGCCGAGAATAAAAAAAAAAATAATAATAACCCCGGGCTAATTAATTGGAAATCTTGAGCCAGAATGCCACAGTATTGCTCCCGTCCTTTTCCGCGAGATAGAAAGTTACAAAAATACCGAAAACAGAGAAAAGGAAAACGATTAAGGAATTCAGAGAAGGAAAATAAAGATTAAAAATCAAGGCAAGCAAAATAAAAACAAAAATCTTGACACGAGTTTCCCGGGGCGAGAGCAATTCTCCACGTACCCAGGGAGAGGTTATGTGACCCCCAAGCCAGTTTGAGAATGACCTCTGTGCAGCAGTGTGATTCGAACCCACGATCCGCTGTATCCGTTGCGGGCCACTTTTACCGCTCAACCACCCTGAAATCCCCTAGCATAAATAGTCGGTATGACGTTTAGAGGTCCGACTGAGAGTGCGTGCGCGCATTGTCAGACAAGTGAAAATGGGCTAGATTCAGGTAAATTGCCACTTCGGTAGACTGCCAAGAGAATAGAAATCCGACGTTTTTCTGCTGCCGTGAGTTTATTTTATGTTAGCTCGTAAACCACGCATCTCAAATGTGATGGACGTTAACGCTCATCATGGGAAAACAGCTTTGACCCAAAAATTGTGCTGCTACTCCTCAAAAAAGCTCAGTGTTGACAAAAAAAATGCCTACTTCAGGGCTACAGTGAATGCATGGAAAAGTGCAATTTATTTGTCGATATCAGGTCTCAAACTCCTTCCCTGTGAGAATTAATCCACTACTTTCACGTACAATTTTGATGTAATCAAGGGTGGGTATGTCAGGTGAATGTTTTTTTTTTTCTTTACTTTATATTGACAAAGCAAATCTCGCAAAAATGCACAGGCTGGTCAATCTCAGAACAACTGTAAGGAAGGAGGCTTGAGGAGAAGCGCAGTCTCGTGTTAAGCAAAAATGCATTCAAAATTTAGTGGTTCATTCGAACTGTAGAACTTAATTTTACCTTTATATTCTAACTTTCTTTTTGTTATAATTTTGTGAAATTTCTACTGAAGGTCAAGTGGAACGCCAGTTTAATATCTTAGAAGTAGCTTTGCGCAACAGCCAATAATTTAAAATACATTTATATATTGATTAGTTGCTTTTTTTAAGGAATGAGGAAATGTTAAAGGGCTTAAGTACAATTACAAATACTGTAAAGACCGGCAGCGACTCGCCCACAAAGTTATAACCTTTATAAAGTTCATGTTGCAGAATGGCATCAACACCTACAAGAAAGAATAATCACAGCTCTTCCTGTGGTTCGAAGTTGTTAACGCATGGATGAAATTCAAACAATGTATATTTGTTTTTTAAACTTATCTTATTCATTTCGATTGTTTAGGTTGAAGACTGACACGCTCTAGAAACAATATCGCATTCTGTGTTGTCTTACGGCGATGTGGCTAGAATCTAATTAACAGAGGTGATAACGGACTGTCTTAACAGACTGAAACTGTTAAGAAATTGAAAATAAGATAATTAGAATTCTGAGCACAAAAACAACGTTTCCGTTCTTTGAACCGTGTTTCCGTTTGATTCGTTTAACGTATTGTTCTGATCTAAAATCATTAACACTACCTCCATTGTTTTGACTTTTAAGCATAGCCTCTAGCCAGCTGTTGCTTTTAAGACTAACTCATGTTTCGAAGAAGCTGCAGATATGCAGCAACTTCAAGTCAACTTTTAGATCAAAGCACGTTTGCAAATACAAAATTTCCAAGATTCAGTTAGGAAACTGAGTTACGACATTTATCTCCTTCTTGTCTGGATTAATGGAATCCTGTTCAAATTATATACAGTAAAATGCGACATTAAAATAATTATGCTATTAGAAAATACCACAAATTCATCACACAATTACATGCAAATGAGTGGCTCGCCAGTTTTTCCTGCTTTTGAGATATTTCTTGGTTGTTTACAGCACAAAGCGCCTAACATAAGTATTTCTTTTTTTATTTGATAGGAAATTGAAGATATTTTTCATTTCCCTCCTCATAAAGGAAGGATTTGTAGGCTTGTATAATTGTTATTGCACTTTGCTAAGTAACTTGTCCTATTTGAAACAATTGAAGTGTGAAGCTGTCAGTTACTTGCTGTGACGTCACCGGAGGCTGGGCCGAGTTCTTTACCGAAATCGTCTCCAAAATGGATGACTCACGGCGCTTGTCCCACGACGTAACGTAATGGAGCACCTATTTTGGATTGTATTTTCGGTTAGAGCGAATGTTATACACAACAGGAAATACTTCAAAGCTTCTGCCGTGCTCCCCAGTGAGCTAGATGGCTAAAGCCTCAAAGGACGACAAATTGCAGGTTTGACAAACTCGCAATTCTGTGCATATTTGTTGGTCTCCCGAGGAGCTGACTTTAACGGATCATTACGGCTAAATTTGCACTGAGTTTCCTCTAAGTCTTCGCACATGTCTTGTCAACAACTCCTATACTTCCAACGTGGTGACAATGATGAAAATTTAACCTGGTCTTTGTTTTTTGTTGTGCCCATGTTGTCGTGAAAATTGGACTGCTCTGAAATTTCATACGTAACTTCACGTTAAGATTGATAGCGGGAATTTATAATTCACCGCAATAAGTGGTATGATATTGGTAGGTCGTTTTGCAGGCCGCTAAATTACTGGCCAGTTTTATCGTTAATGGACTTTTCCTATTTTCCATGGTAAATGTTTGGTAGTCAAGTCGAGTGTTTCTTTGAAGTAGGCGGTCTTAATTTTACTTTATTTACGTTTGATGGTTTCAGACGCAAGCCGCAACAGACGAAGCCCGGTCGGTGTTTTTGGAGAAAGCTAGGTTAGCCGGGGAAGCTTGCTCGCGGGGACAGTTTGATCACGCTGTTGAGCTGTATACAGATGCGATCAACCTAGATCCACAGAATCATGTACTGTATGGGAACAGATCGGCGGCATTCATTCGAACGCGGCAATTCGAACGAGCGCTGGAAGACGGCAGATACGCAGTACAACTCCAACCCAACTGGTCAAAGGTAACGAGCTAGTAAGGAAATGGAATTAACGACACGTATGCATGTGCAAGCTTTTAAAACCATGATAAGATTAGTCCCAAGCTGCAAAGGAACCTAGTACATTCGACAATTGCATTAGCTGTGTCAAGACGATTGGCATAGTTCGAATGTTTGTTAGCTTTTGCCTTCGACCTGCCGAATTTACAACTGATAGTGGTGTTTTGAATAGCCTTGAGCAAACAATCAAAAATGGTAATAATTTCGGCTTTTACATGAAAAGGAAAACCAAATATACTTTGGGAAAGAATCGCTTTTACAGATGTTTCAAGTTTGCTTGTTTTTAGCTCTAAGGAATGAGTGCATGTTTGTACTTTTCAAGTTTCCTCTCGACGAAATTTGAGTCTTACATATGCGATGCACCTTGCAGGACGCAAATAGTTGTCTGTATTTTGCATGATTTTGTTATAGCATGCCCATTCTTGTTATTTCATCTTGTTCTTCAAGTATTAAAAACAGCTTTCTTTCAGCGCTCTTTCCGCAATAATCTTGGGGAGATGTAAACAGAAATTGTAACACGCGATGCGACCACTGTTTAGTTTTTGTTCTTCTTGTGGATTAATTAATCGGTACTTTCGAAATCAAACATGGTAAATTATCCAACAAAGGTTCTAAAGAAGTGCCTTACACTTCCAGTGTTAATAAGATTACGGTTCCATTCGTGATCTACGAAGAATTATATCGCTCTCAATAAGTAGGTCGTTTGGTAAACATCTATTTCCGCTGTTGCATTTTTCAGCACTGTACATGTTTATGTTGGAAAAATTGTACTCCATTAGGCAGCCCCCATGTGGTATTAATTGTTGAATGGCCTTGAAAGCTCGTTTTGCGGTTTTGATTTTATTCCCTGTAAGTTTAAATGAAGTTTCGTGATTGCAATAAATTGGATTGATCTTGATAACCTGGCTGTCTGACATGCAGTCAAATTGTTTGGAAGTTTTAGAAATGCGCAAATATTTATGAAGAGGTTTTGTTGAGAACATATTTCAGTCGAGAAGCTGTGCTATTTGCGTCCATCATAACTTCATAATAGCCAAGTAAATTTGAAGTGTAGTTAGAAACTGTGTAGTTAGAAATGTGATTAGAATTGCATTATCATAAACACCCCGACGTGTTACGATCATAGTAATGGACAAGGATGTCTATTTCAATCATTGTTGATAAGCCATGCGAGGTTATGAACTCAAAACAGCCACTGACAACTTTTTCCTTAAAAGTGGATTTTCTAAACTTGAGAGTAGGTTATCAAAATATTTTTTTGTCTTTTGAAATAAGTTGTGAAATCTGGTTCAAGGTGCAGTTAACTGATGTTGTCTCCAGTTAACTCATTTCACCTTGCTGGATTTGAGTATTCTCTGAGATACCTTGCATTTAGAACTAATCAGTGAGTAATCACAGAAAATTACTTGTTCCAGGGATGTTAAATGAGAAAATATAAACACAGGAAAAATAATATCTTAGCAACCATTCTGCTTTTTATAAATCTTTTAGCATGCATTACATCAAGGATCTACATCTACTTGCTATTGGCTATAATGGTAAAAATAAGTAACTAGCTGTTTTGGGCTTGTTTTAACTCTATTTTTTAAAGGCATAATTGAGTGAGTGACATTCTGATCAAAATAAGCGTTTTTCTAAGTTTCATGAATTTTGTATTGGTCGAACCCATTAGCCCAAAAACTACTAGGTCATGCTGTTTTGTTCAGTGAAGTGTTTTCATGTTGTGTCAGGTTGAATGGTGGCACAATATCAATCTTATCATGTTTCACGCAGTCAACACTCAAGCTATTTTAGGCATGTTAAATTTACCTGTCCATTTTCATCATTTGTCATGTACAGAGGTCAGTGTATGCTAAGAACACTTCAAACTGATCAGGTACAAGCTATTTTTTAACTCAAGAGTAGTGAGTCAAATGCTTGGTGTTGGGTAATGTATATGTTAGCAAAGGTTCAGAATAGGAAAAACACTGTCACCAATGTCAGTGTCGGCTTTCTTGCCACTGGATCATGATTAATTAACTCATAGTAAGATATAGCATAACATGTTTTATGAAATGTTAAGGTGGGATATTCCAGCTCTACTCAATCTTGTTTGGCTCAGATATCATTCCCCAAGTATTGTAGATAAATTTTGACTGATTGATTTACACATGCTGTTTTGTCAAGTGCTAGTTAATTTATAGAACGATTTTCAATTTGCAACAATTTGCCAGAAGTGAAACTAAATTCAGTAACTCAGTATGTATGTTGTAAATGAATTCCTTGAAGTATTTTTTTTGGGTGAAATATTCCCCTGAGGGCAATAACTGCAACAATGGTGTCCTATATTGTTGTTCTGTTTTGATTGAGGTAAAGTGGAAGTAAAGTGGAACATCCTTTCTTATGACAAATAATATTATTATTATACTCATAGAGATAAAAAATGAGGGAACGAGATGGATGACATGCATGGCAATGTTTCATGGACTCCCAATAATAATGGGCTTTTTACTCCATTTTATTGAGAACTTTTTTTTTTTTTTTCTTGTTATTGTTTTCAGTCGACCAGCGGGCACTAATATCATGTCTAATGTTAATTTGCTTTAATAGAAACACGTATCTACTGGATCAATATGACTGAGTAACATCTCTGTATAAAAATCAATTAAGTCATCAACGCAAAAAAAAGTATGCTTAGATTTTAAATTAATCCATATTCAGTTTTGCTCATCTTGCAGTCATAAGTTTTGAAACAGTTTCTGACTGGACATTATCATTTGTTAAGCTGACATCTTCACTCAGACTCACAACACTACTATTTAACTTGCCTACCAGGGCACCAAACTTCTATTTTCACTTGCCCAAGAGCAAAATTTACACCTGTTTTTTTTTTTTTCCCCCGTTGTGTTTGTTATTTGAAGTCAGTCTTTTCTCAAGTCACATGTGAGCCAAATGCATGAATCTTGTGATGATTTTGACTGTAAACTGAGAGCAATTTCTTTGGTAATTTTATAAACTAATGTTGTTAATAAGAAAGTGATTGGCATTTAATTGCTGCAAAGCATCTTAATTTGCAAATAACGGGTTAATATGATTATGGTTTGACAAGATCAGTCATGATGCAATATTTATAATATTTATTATTATCTGTCATTTACAAAGCATATTACAGAGTCTAAAACATTCCACTAAAACCTCTAAAAATTCCTTTCCTCTCAAAAATGTTTACACCTTTATTTGACTACAAAGACATGTAAAATCCTGTGATTCCAGTTACTTTGACTTCCTTAGAAACTGATAAGCCAATAATGAGACAGCTATTATGATGAGTGTACTGGCTGATAACTGGTAAATGGCCCTGTTTTTGTCTGCCTGTCTCAATTCTCATACATACATTGTGTTGATAAATACATCGCCATAGAAACTTTCCATCAATTATGATACCCTAAAAAGTTCGTCCAACCCTGTCAACAATGCTTCCATTGCACCCCATGGGCAGTGTCGCTATTTTCTACAAATTCAGACGCTCTGTCATCATTAGACAATAGTAATCTAGTCTTTGGAAGTACTATAGACAATTTAATACTATACACCAGTAATTCCTTGACCCCATGTCAGCATTATTTTTTTCCAGGATTTACTCTGTTGTTAATACCTCCAATTCCCCTCCCTTCCTTTGTTATAAGCTCAGAACATTAATATTATTATACTTTGTAGTCACCATCTGTCTCCTCATTGGCTAAAAGCCTACAGTTAATTCTGGGAAACAGCACAACCTACAGATTATTCACTAATCTGCTAGCAGATTAGTGAATAATCTGTAGGTTGCGTGCGCAATGCATGATTTCAAAGAGCAAAGTCAAGGTCTCGGACAGGAAAGTAAGAACATGGCTTGTTGAAAACAAACTGTGTTCGGTGCAATAATGTGTTTGTCGTTAATTCTTTAAAACAATGTATAATAAAACAATTATTAGATTCGGTTTTTGTGACATCCGAAATAATCGAGGTCTCCGTTAGTGTTATCAGCCGAAGCCTTCGGCTTTGGCTGGTAACACTTACCTCAACCTTGATTATTCGGGATATCATGAAAACCTAATCCAATAATTGTGTATAATTTGCACTCTGTCATCTGCCTTATGGCAGATTTGTGAGCGCATGCCTAGGATTATTGCTACTGTACCATACTAACCTGGGGTGGGGGGGGGGGGGTGCACGGTTGATAAATAGTTAAATAGTTTTTAGCTTTTATTAATTCTGTATTTTAGACATTTTATGAATATTTTAGACTTTTATTTTTTATAGGACACTCCTGAAAAACATCTCTAGGTGATTGGAGGCCTCCTCTTAAAATGTTAATTTATTATTATTGGTATTACTATTATTATTATTATTATTATTATTATTATTATTATTATTATTATTATTATTATTATTGCTGTTGTTGTATTATTCTGTTCTCATACTAGTTGTGCTTTTGCAGATGTTAATTATGTGATCCTATATCAGTCACTTTGTGTTTATGAATCTACCTTGTGAACCCTTTTACACTGATGAATTTGCTTTAATTACCCTTACCAACACTCTGGCCGTCAAACACTCTGCAACCATAAATGAGTCAGTCACTAGATTCATGTGTAACTAGAACATCACTGTGGCGTAATTATTAGTCTATTTGTTCATAGCAGTTTAGGTTAGATTTGACAGCTTCATGGCCTGTTCATAATGTTTAGGCCTGTAGTAATGCAACTGACATTATTTTCAGTAATGACATTTAGATTTTGAAACATGTACCATCAGTACAATACAGCAGTATCTACAAATGTAACAGAACTGCAATGTTAAGAGCAGGGCTTTTCTAGGGTATGCATCATTATCTTTGAAATCAGTAAGCCATATGGTAAGCTTTCTTATACGTACCAGACAACAACAACAACAACAACAACAAAAACACTAACAGTAACAGCAATAAGATTTACATTTATTATACATGTAACGTTAACAGTGTAATCAACCCTAGTGTATTGACCATATTTATTTATTTATTTATTTTATTTACATCACTTTCAATTACAAGCTACTTATGCCACTACAACAGCACGCTACTTACAACACAAACACTCACATTACTTACTTACAATGTGGGATACTTACGCTACTAGACAATGCTATACTCTACTTGCTATATTTATCATATTTTAATTGAATCTCTAAATTTGATCTATTGTACCCTGAATGATGTAGTTAACACTCCTTAATTTATAAATATGTGAGAAAGATCTACCAAATTTCTTTTACTGGTCAAGTGGTTGTGACCATATTTAGTAATTTGAGTTTGGATGTTACTGTACAGCCAGTTGTTCATTATATGGGAGTTTGTTTATCAATTACAAAAAGGTCTGAAATACTTCTTCAATCCATTGCTATCAATGCTGATTAACAGCTATTTGCTATCAGTGGGGCAGGAACAAACTAATTAGGTGCTTGCAAATTACATACTGTCTAGATCTAAGCTTTATGGAGGTCATCTACCAGGAACAATTAGCATGATTTATTTATACTAACAGTAAATTTTAAGTTATACCTTGGAACATGGAGTAGTGATGATGCGTGCAATGAAAAGGCCAAAACAGGATAATTAGTCAAGGGCTTAGGAACATTTTCAGTTCTGAACTTTGATAACAAGCGTGACAGGTTTTTTCAAACATTTTTATACTGACTTCGACGCTTGGAAAGATGTTTAGGGAGACTTTTGGGGAATTGTACAAAGATTCGAAATTCAACATTTGTGAGTTATTTTTAAATTATCAATTGAGTTATTAAGCTGTCGTTTCCTTGTGCATTCAGAAACATATATTCAGATGCAATTCCTCAAATGCCATTGATAGTCGAGCGTTCAACGAGTTTGAGGTATTAATTAACACTCTTTGTATATTTTGATCTTGAAAATGGAACGTTGAACCCAAATGACAACAAAAACTATTTGACCTTGACTACTTGACAACAAAGAATCAGTTCAACTAGGTATGTCTTGTTTGTATTGGTGTCTCAGTTTGATCCCAAAGTTCCTTTTTTTTTTGACTGAACGGCAAACTTTATCTAGATGTAGGTTTGTTTTCACTTCTGTTTAGTCTCCAAATTGGAAAGTTTGCACATGTGTCTTGGGTGATAAATTTACGATAATCTTTTGATTCTGACTATTTGCAATACATGCAGGAATTTTTTAATATTTTTCCTGAGGTTTAGCCATCTCACCTTCCTGCTTAGTGTTTTTTTTAACATGAATGTTTGCTGACAGTGAAAACATTCTTCTGTGTACAAGTTTTCGTCAAATTGACAGCTTGTATCCTGACCCATTAGTGATAACTTTTAATATGCTATAAGGGAAGAAAGCTAGGAGTCGTCTGTCATTTTGTGGTCATTGAATGGGCCACAACTGGAGACATGAACTTTGCTGCTTTAACTTTTCCTTTCAAGATCTGAAAGATTTCCCCCTTGTAAAAGAAATTTTAACTCGTGATACAGCTGCACGTAACAGTCAACTACAAATCATAATTTGGGCAGGGAATTAATGACTTCTGTAGTTTTGATGACTTCTGTGATGGATTTGAGTAATTCTGTGGCCATTTCATCGAAGGTAAGACTAATTGTCTGCTCAACGCATATCCTAACAGTAATCCACGACTTGATGTCATGTCATGCATGATGGTCTGTAGAGCAACATTTTGAGTCCATAAAGCCTTGATAGCTCTGCACTGTATGAAGCTAGCATAAAGAGCTTTGTCTGCTTTTTATGTCTTTTGTACAGGTTTTAGAATCTCGTGTAGTAGTGAGTAACTACAGTAGTATGAAGAGAAGCCAGTAATAGACTTAAGATGCTGGTAAATAAATGACCTTTAGCTATGGATAATGTACATAGGTCTTGATTTTGTAATACTACCCAGACACCATAGTAAGGATATTTGCAAATGGCTGAACTTTGCTGGCATTGTGGCCTTCTTTTAGCATCGTTTTGTCCATATCGTTTCAAACACCCATGTTAGTTTTTGACTTCTTACAAGTGTTTATACATGTAGAACACCTTTCACAGGGACTGATAGGTTTGCCATGATATATTAGACATTAAACTATATCAGGCCCCGTAAACTAAGCTCTTTGTCAAAATTTTTAAGTAGCAGTGTTTGGATCTATATGGAGCTTTAGGAAAGGAATTTCTTTGGTGTCTTCAAGCTACTGGCTTTATACGTGCACTTATGCACATAATGTCATGTGGAGACTGTGTATGTGTGTTCATACCTGTCCCATAGTCATCATCATCGAAAAAACATCTGTGTTATCATGTGCTGCTTCAGTGACGCAGTGCAAGCAATAACAATTGCAGATGCTGCCTATCTTTTAATTAACTCCATACGGTAATTACGGAGCAATTCGCTCTTGAATTAAGCTCTCCTTAAAAGTCGTAATGTGTACCGTTATTTCTTTGATTCCTGGTTGTCTGTCTTAGCGTTTGAGGCTCTCTTAATCCCTTATCCCAACATTGATGGTTTTGTAAGTTCTTTTAGCCTACTTCCTCTTTTGCAACTTGTCTAAATAATGAATGCGCAAGTCGAGCTTTAAATCATTGTGTGTGGGCATGATCCGAGTGACTTTCAACTCTTTTTCTGAAGATTTGAAGTGATAAGACAGCGAAAGTTCTGGCTCTGTTCTTTATAAACCTGTGTTCTCGCCTCGTTACCTTTTCAACCTTCAGTCTGGTAAACTTGCGATGTTTTAAGCCTGAGTTTCTTTTAAATCCTTCTAAGGTGTGCATCCTCTCTCAATATTTTTCTTACAGAAGGATTGTAGATGTCTGTCACTTGGTAATGTTCTTTCTTTCTTTTAAAAACAGAGTTGCTTTTAGCTCAATTTCCTGTTGATGTTAGTGAACAAGCACTAACTTCATTTAATTGAGTCGCTTTCCTCCTATTTATAAATTTTCAACAGTACTGTAAGCTTGTAGAGTTTTAATTCACTGTTACATGTACATTCTGTAGTTTGTGCGAATTAAGATTTGAATTCTTTGTACATAGTTTGTTAACAGGGCTTTATTTTGATCAAAAAAACTTTATAAGTTAATCAGTAGGTTTTGCTATTCTTAGCTCTAAGCTGTGTATTCACAAAATATCCGCAAATGTATCTTTCCTGAAGAACAAAGTTTGCTGACAACTCTCGAAGATTCGACATTATACACTTTAATACACTAGTTTCTTGGGATACAGCTTTGTTTCACTGAGAATCCCGACGTTTCTCGAGATTGAAACCAACAGGAACTCAACAGCGAGATTGGAGTAAAAACAAAACTATCTGTTTCCCTAGGAAAACTTGGGACACGCAAGTGTGATGAAAATATCACGGCAGCTTGTGTCACGATGTTATCATATGCTGCAGTTCCATATAAAAAACGTGAAAGTGATGACCGATCCCTGGGTTATGTCATTTTCGCTGCCGCACAGGGGAGTACAAGTATACGTTTCATCTTGTTCAGGTTCCAACTGTGCTTGAGACATCATCGATTTATCATCATTGCCACGTGACCATCGATCAACCAATACAAGTGTGTGGTAGATAACATGAAACTTCAGCTATATAACTAAAGATGTGTTTGGCAAATTGATGTTTTTTTTTTTGTAGCACACTCAGTTTATATTGCACTGATAAAGGTAATAACACGTATCAATCATATGTCGGTTTTTTAAATTAAAAACTGCAAAGTAAACATTGTTATCAGAATTTTAGGTTGTAGTTATCTTATGATTAATTTTGGAGCCGTTTTGATTGAGTATTTATGACATGCAGGCTTGTAAACTGTTCATCTGTTCTAGTGCCGTGAGATGATCTACTTTGTATTCCAGCAAAATGCGCCTTTTGGAAAGAGTCGACTCAGTGATAAGGCAATGCTAACATAATGATAAATTGCTTCATTTGTGTTGCTATAAATATCTATACTCTCGCCGAAATGATTCAAGTAACAGACCTCTTGAATTTACGCAAAGTTTAATCAGGCTTTCTCAAGTGATTAATTCAGCTATGTGCAAATAGTAGATTCAATTTACAGGAAATAACAAATAGTTGTTTCCTTGGTCAAACAAACCTTGGGCACATTGAAACAGAGAAACACATTTTCAGACTCTAAGCTTGCAGACAATCAAAGACTATACCTTAGTACAGTTGTATATTGTATTACCTTGAACGTGTATTTTAAGCCTTAGGGTACTCCTCAATTTGGCTACCCCCCCCCCCCCCCTGAACCACCCACCGTACCCCTCCGCTCCCCTGCCAGCACAGGTCACTACTTACAGTACTTGCGTTTTAAAGTCAGCTATTTTATTCCCGGGTTTGTTCTGGGGACTGACCATTCCTCGTTTGGAGGGGTGGACAAAGATGAATGGTACACAATAGGTCTTGATTTGATGCTCCCTGGGGTTGCATATAATGCCTGAATAACTGAATTGATTGACATGCATTGTGATAGCTGGTAAACCTACAGGAAATTGTCGCTTAAAAATAGATTCTTTTGAGAACTGTTGATATTTCGACATCTGTTAGCAATTATGTCCGTGGGTATTAGAATTGATCAGTCATTGATAGAGGGCCAACCAAGCGGGACGTATTATGTACAGAGAAATGGATGGGTTGTCAAGTGAGAGAAAGCGTGTCCTTAACACAAGCTTAAGGAAAAAGCTTTTCGTGCTCAGCTGTCCTTTTGTCGAGCTGTTTTCAGTTAAAAAACAGTCATAATACAAGGGTTGTGTGGGAACATAGATTACAAGACTCCCTTCTCTTCGTCTTCTCTCATGTCACGCTCAGCCGACAAAGAGAAAAGAAGAGCTGCTTGTCGTGTAGGAAACTTGCATTCAAAACTAATAAATTTTTCTATACATACTTAACTATACGAGTGACCCCGGCGATATATTAAATGTGCTATATGATGTTTCTTTTATCAGTAGGTGAAATAAAAAAAAAAGAAATTGGTGCAAGTTTTAGAGTTGCTATAGGTGAATATCATTACCTTAATTCTTCGTAAAATTAACCCAGCAAGGAAGAGATAATTGCACCACGCCACATACTCGGAACGAATTACGTTGAGTTTTCATCCATCATTTATCTTTCGTTTATTTCGTGAGAACGCAGTTGTTAACGGCACGAGCTTGAAGTACCTGTAGGACCTGTAGCTAAATTTGCTGCAGCTACAGGTATTTGTTTTGGCAGGCTTTTGAAAGCTTAATTACGTGATATTTTTCATCCGGGGAATATTGTACATGTGAAAGTGGACAGAACAAAGATGCCGATGTGTTTTTTTGTGTTGTTTTAGCGTTGTGTCTCCTCGAATTTGCACAAATAGTCTCGAGAATAAGTTGCTTGTATTTGTTTTGATTGTAAACTGGATCAAACTTGAACCAGACGAGGTTTGCGTGCGTGGTGAATTTCAGCTTAAATAAAATACCAGCTGCCGTTACTATATATGATTATAACAAAACTATTGTGAAATAAAGTGTGGTTTTACATGAATATTGCAGCGACACCTGAGCAGCCAGCTCTCTCAAATATTGAAAAAGAACAAAATGTAATTTTCTTTTCAATATTTAAACTCCTGTGTGGTCTTTCCCAGGAATATTTTCAAGTATAATTGCGTGGAATTATTTTAGCGGGAAGAGAGAGACTATTTCTTAATTACTGTGTAACGGTCGCTCTTGATAAAAAGAAATGTAAATTTATTAAAGGCAGCCGTTTTCTGTCAGTTTTTTCCCGAGGTTTCACGCTGGGAGAAAAAAAGCAAATAAAAAGGTAGCTTGAAAAGAAACTACGAACAAAAGGGCATCTAATACTCGATTATCTTTGTATTGTGGAGCAGCTGCACAAAGAAAATAAGATAGGAACACAGTAAATTCGGATTATAGTAATTGAACCGACGTTGAAAGTTGTCCGTAGTGTGAAAAATATTAGTATTGTTTTTTCTATAGCGAACGTTTTTTTTTCTTCCAGTCTAACAGGAAATTTTCTATTATTTGCTTTTGTCTGTGCTTTATTGTTAACAAGACTGCTGGACACAATGTTTATTTAGTTTTCTTTTGAGAATGAACGTTTAGGATGAAGTTCATTATCATTTTTGACAATTTTTCACCCTTGCCTCATCATTGGTTCATTGGCGACTACTATTGACAATTTTTTGGCTGCCTGCGAAGTTCAAATAAAAATGTGACAAGCGGCTATAAATACCTCCTTAATCGCGCTAGAATATATTTTCTGTCTTCAAGCTCTTTTACCTTTTACGAAGTTTAAGTACCTCTTTCGGGTCAACATTTTTCTCCGCGGAGGAAACTATTACATGAGAAATTAATATCAAATTTCGGCTATTTGCTTTGGTTGTTTGCCTACAGGTAAACTGGCCTATAGCATTTCATTCTATGAGCTGGAGTCCATGCGGATTTTCGTTGTTTAATTTAGACAGTATTCAAATTAAGTCTCGCTGGGTCTCTCGACGAAAGCGTGTATCCTGTACGATCACTTTCAATGTTATGAAGTACCTGGCTGTGTTTAGAGCAACGCGTTGAAAGGAAAATCGACATTGAATTTGTAATGTTTCTTGTGATAACCGAGTGTTCGTGTCGACGGTCGAGAGACATGTAAACACAAGCTCTAAGTTTAGAAGTCATGGCGTTGTTCATTCCAATTTCTCGACGCGCAAATGTTGGAAATCACAGTGACCTGTACCGTTATCATTTAGTTCCTCACAGTAGCGAATTTCCTGAGAGGTATTTCCTCTTCGTTCTCTATACGGTGATTTAGTACACGGCGCTAGCTCCTGTGAAGTCAATAGTGGGTTCACAAGTGGAACGAGCTATAAAAGGTGGACAGCTGTGAACATTTCAAGGTTGTTACGGCGAAGTTACCTTCCTGGAGAGATAACATTACAAATATTAGTTACTCCTTGACGATTTTTGCTTAGCGACGCGTCGACAGAGTGCCCGCTTGCCGTATTGTTTGGGATCTGTAGGCTCTTAGACAAGAGAAGTCCGCATAAAAGAACACATGTAGCTACTGAATGAGTCGCCGTTCTTTCGAGTAATCGCCATGGCTTTAGGATGAAACGCCATGCTTTCGTCAAGAAGAACAAAGTTCCTTCGCCTAAACTCGAACGGGGATATGTGTTCGGCGTTAACAGTTGGGTAAGTCAAAACAAAAGCATGTAATTGTAATGGATGATGCTTTTAATTTGCGCAGCAGCCAGTTTAAAAGAGGTAAAATGCAAATGTACAGCGAAGAAAAACGCAGAAAAGTTCAGTTCGATACTGATACATTGTAGCGTTAATTCTTGTGGAACTCTGTTATCAGTTTGTGATATTGTAAACCATGTTATAGTACACTTTTGTTTCTTAGGTTCATCGTTATTCAATTAAATAGCGGTGTCATTTACCCGCTGAATTATTCAAAAATTGTTTTCCCGTGATGTCTGTGTGACCAGCGCGTTTCTTGTCAGAAAATGGTTAAAAATCAGTCTAATTTTGGAATCCGCTCTATAGTATGTCGCCACCATTCCAAACTTTTATCACTTTTTTAGTAACTTTATCCTGCAATGCCCAACCAAAACTGAAGACATGTCAGTTTTGTAACTACAGTATATATTCAAGTGTTTAGTATTCTTTTGACCGACGAGGTCTCAAAAACCTATAAATTTTTTAGATTCAATCATAACGCCACGCTCTCGTTTTCAGAGCGAGTAAAATGTATTCTCAAAGCTGTGCAATATTGTGGCTGTAATAATTCTAAACTTTTTTAATTATGGAAATTGTTACTTCAGTAAGCCTGTTGTACATTTTATTGTTGTCGTTCAATAATACTATTATAATACTATTCTTTGTAAGTGGTTCCTTCTTACCGTAATTTCCGTCGCAGTGAATGACATGCTTATTAATTGTCTTCCGGAATAAAGTGAAGTAAATACGTAGACATATTTTAGACGGGGAAAATAATGGGGCACTTTTCAATCCTTTTTCTTGTTTTTTCATACTGCTGCTTGCTGGAATCAGTGAGGATTTTAAATGACCAAAAAGTAAGGAAGGGTTTGGGACATTTCTAATCTGATTTGAACTCCGCGAAAATTTTAAAACAATTACAAATTTGTAACTGAAAGACAGTTTGTTTGAGAAGGTGGTCTGTAAAATAAACACTTTTTTTCCGTGCTACCTAGCTTAGATACCAACTGAAGAATGAAAGTCCGAACCTTATCTCATCACAACAGAGCTCGATCATGCCCTGTGAGGTTAAATGTAGTATAATGTAAAGATATCTTTCAATAACAGATTCAAGTCAGGTAGTAACTTTCATGTTTTTGTTGTTTTTCGTGTAGGCAATATCAAGTGATAATCAAACACATTGTAAAAGCTCGTACGTTTCATCATGAAAGTTATAAAACACACCCAGTCTTTCATGAGCTGTGTTTTATGTGGCCAATGTTACGTTTATTTTCAAAAATGCTTTTTTATTACGTTATTATGCTAAAAGACCGCCCAGTTTTGTTGTTATGGATTGTTATTTTTGTTCGTGTATATTGGATTTTAACTAATACAACGATCACTATAAGCAACCACAATATCAGAATTTTGGCGCCGTTTCGTTTTCGCGACCCAACATCGTCTCAGTGTTTTCAGACAGGTAAACTCGGACGCTATCAGAATACAAAATTAGCAATGATTGTGATCATTAAAATATTGGTGTTATTTTTTTTTTGCGCCAGATTTCTATCTTCATGAATTATTACACGCTCGGATGTTACGAGTGTATATGTATAAGGTTAATTTGGTTTGTCCAGCTTATCAGTAGCCATGAAATACGCTATCACAGGATGTGCTTTGTGAATGTGATCGAGAAATTCTTGCTGCCATGAATAAGAATTCTTTGCTCGCGGTGTTGAAGGTAAGAATAAGGACTGGACTTGTGGAGTTTAAGATTCATGGCCCCCACTCGGGGAAATTGTTTCTGCTTCGAAACATTTAAGGCTCTATTACATGTTGTTAGGTTTTCTGAGCTTTTCTAAGCTCTTTGACGACATTAGTGCGATAACTAGGGTTAATTGATTCATTACACTCAGATTGCTTACAATTACAAATTGTTTTTATCAGAAATAACCCAACGATAATGAGCTCTTGATGGGAAGCAATCTGTTTTATTTTCTACGTCTTCCTAAAAAATGCGAGCGTCCATTGTCCCTTTGTACCGTTGATTGGCATAATAAGCAAATGAGCGCTGGCGTGTACGGTTTTGAGCAAAAAATAACACTAAGAGATCGCAGTATGAATTGGTTTGAGCGAGCTTCTGGATAGAGGTTGCACTATAAACACATATGCGTATATCGTTGTAATGTTTTGATACATGATCCGTGCGATGTTTGTGTGTGAGCTTAGTCCGGCAGAATCCTTTCGTCGTGTTTCCTGTCTCTGAAATAATAACATTACAAACCTCTTCGGTTTCCTGATCATGCGACATCTAATGTTTTAACATGTAGTGTTGTTTAATACTCAGTTATTTTTTATTGTGGAAGTCTGTTAAGATTATTTAGTTGTAGGAGAGGGTTTCTTTAAGGTTTTTTTTTTTCAGTTCTATATCTTCCGAAATTGTCTTTCACAACAGAGATTAAGGAGTCACAAGTTCGCTTTGGTGTCCAGTTGCGTAGTGAGGTTTCGTCAACAGGAAATACAAACCAGGATCAAACCAAATACGTTACGAAATAATTTTACCCACACGAAGAAATTACAGCAACTTATCTATTTGTCCTGTGTGCTTTTTATTCCACTGTTAGCTGGGTGTCAAAACAGTCACAAATTTAATTAAAATTCCCCGTTCTCTTGAGACTGTTTGGGTGGTGGGATGTTATGTAATATTCCAAGAACTCTTAAATACTGGTGTCAATTTTCGTGATGTGATATTGGTCGCGGCTTAAATCACAGTGTGTTCATTCAGTGATCAGTTGCGCACTAACACTTGTTAAGTGTAGCAAGGCAATGGAGTGAAACGTTATAGCAGCATTGGTAGCGGCCTTTAAAATGGTTCCAAAGGTTGGTCTTGTAAAGTCTAATTCAACTTCCCATACAGAAGTGTTGATTTTGTTGACGTAAATTGATTTAATGCACTGTTCTCGAGGCATATATACATGTTTCTAGAAGAGTCCTAGAAGAACGAATTATTTACAACGGAAATACTAGACGTGTTTCTGACATAACCTTAAGTTATGTGCATATTACACATCTTATTGTGCATCAAATGTTATAGAAAGACATAATAATACTTTTAGAAGAACGTTGGTTGTAGCATCAGCATGTAAGCTAAATCTGATTTATTTCGTTGGAGACAAGAAGTTTTCTTTGGGCTTTTTGTTTACATGTCTAATGCAATGTTGTCGTTTCCAGGCCTATTACCGCCAAGGTGTGGCGCTGCAGTGCCTGGGTCGACATGCGGATGCCCTGGGAGCCTTCGCCTCTGCGCTTGCGCAGGATGACAAAAGCCCTCAACTGCTGACCTCGCTGACTGAGGCCGCGATGAAGTCCCCACTCAGAGGTAAAGATTGGTGCTTATTTGTGTTTCCTGTTAAGGTTCCAATTAAGTACTCAGCGTGTGCAAGTCGTAGACTGATTCTTATCAGTTGTATCCGTTAATATGATTATCAATGGCAGGAGCACAGACGGACAAAATTTTTCAGAATGTTGAGCATGGATGTGTTTATTATTAAGTTTGTATCTCGTGTATTCCCTTCAACAAGACGAAATGTTTGCTGGACTATGATCGGATTAATTCTTTGATTACAACTTATTTAAGTGTCAATATATTCTCTTGTTTGAGGGGAAAAAAATAAAAACCGAGTCGCAAAATTGTCTAACAGATATCGAGACTGAAAGTGAAGGCTAATCTTGGATTAGGTTAATCCCATTTGAATAAGGAGGCCCTGGAATACAAACCAGGGCGGATTGAGGGTAGAAGACAAAACAGAGAACGCCATTTTCATTCTCAGTCAATACGCAGATCTCATTGAAAAGAGATTACTTAAACCGTTTTGAGTAGACGCTGCTTCACAAGACTCTATCGTAGCTTTTAGTTCGGTGTTATTGACTAAGGTAAAAGGGGTTTCTTTATCTCCGATGTTTCCGTTTCCTTTTACATTCCTTTGTCAGCAGGGGAAGATAAGTAGTTTAAAGAAAAGAGGAAGGTGATATGCGACTCACTTACATTCGATACATAGTGATATATATTAATTTGACATTAAATGGTGCTGAGACAGTCTGGTTTTAAATAGTCAGTGTTTTCCCAGTATATCTGATCTTACTCCCTGACACAGTACCCTTGTTTTTCAAGAGTATTTATAGATATCGTTTTGATTGGGGTCTGGTATGAAAAGAACCGAGATAACTATGAAATGGATTCAGTGGTTTTACTTGACCTCGCCAGTTTGTAAATTGTGTTTGATTTTGCCGCGGTACTAAAAATAGCTACATCTGCTTAAGTCGTAAACATTCATTGCAATCATAAAGTAACCTGAATGTTTTACGTACTGAAATAGTCTATTCCCGAATTACATTAAGCCACTTTCTTAAAGCGTGTTTTGGTGCCCATCCTTTCGTATGAAAATGATATTTATTCACATGCAAATTAAACTCATTTTCGTATCAATGGTTGTGCACCAGGCCTCGTTTTGATAGAGAGGCTCAAGGCAACTCGGAAATGGGCTATTTCGCATTGCTTTAACTTAACGATGTCTCTGGAAATGATCATAAAGCCGGCAAACTTCAAAGAAGTAAACAAAGACGGCTACTATTACGTTGGAAGGTACTCTGTCGTACACAATTTTGTTTTTCGCTCATACGCTATTCGTGAATTTCTTAACCTGAACGTTTCTAATGGTTAGTTCCTCAGTCATCAATAAACAACTTTTGTGTTTTGTGCACGGTCAAGGCCAAAAACACGAACAAAAACGTACAGCAAGAACTTTGTAGGGATTCATAACTATTCCCTCTACATTAACTATGGTAAGACATCAAAGCAGGAATTCTCTGTACTGGTTGTCGTAAATCCTAGTTATGAGAATTTAGTGAAACTATCCCTTTCCGTTTGATGATGATGATGTGGGTTACTTATGTGTTCACTTACTTTCGCAGCTACCTTGGAGCCAATCTACAGCCAACTGAACAAGATGAAACTCGACAAGAGTCCTTTTGTCATGATCTCAGTTATCGGCCAGGAGTTGCTGTCAGTTGGACATTTATCAGCGGCTGTAGATTGTCTTGAAGCAGCTTTAAAGGTTGGGACCTGCGGCTTACGTCTCCGCGGCTCAGTCATATCCGCGCTAAGCACGGCGTACTGGAAACTAGGAAATGTCAAGAAGGCCATGGAGTACATGACACAAGATCTAGAAACTGCACAGTCTTTGAACGATAAAGCGGGCGAGTGCAGAGCGCATGGCAATCTAGCTGGAGCTTATTATTCACAGCGGATGTACAAAGAAGCCATTGATCATCAGAAGAACCAACTGGGTATCGCTATGAAGCTAAAGGATCGGAAAACTGCCGCCAGCGCGTTGAGCTCTCTAGGACACACTTATGTCTCAATAACGGATTATACAAACGCTATCTCGAGTCATAAGCAGTCCATGCAGATTTACAAAGAGTTGAAGGATAAGCAAGGTGAAGCCAGAGAACTTGGCAATATCGGAGCTGTGCATGTCTTGTTATCAGATTACGACAACGCCATCAAATACCATCAAGAACACTTGAAAATCGCCATTGAGCTTGGAGACAAAGCTGAGGAAGGCCGAGCGTACAGCAATTTGGGAAGTGCATTTCATTACAAGAGAGATTTTGATAAAGCGATTCAGTTTCACAGACAGGTGCTGGAAGTGGCAAAGAAGACCAAAGATTCTTTCATGGAAGCGCGCGCTTATGCCGGTCTTGGACATGCGCTGAGGTGTAAAGGTGACGTAGACCAGGCCAAATCTTTCCACGAGTTTCAACTGGCACTGTCAATCAAACTCAAAGATCGTGCGACCGAGGGGCGTGCTCTCTCCAACTTAGGAATTATTTTTCAGCAGAAAGGACTCTTCGGACAGGCTCTGAAACTGCACAAAAGACACTTGGCCATTTGTAAGGAGTTGGACGACCGAGCGGGACAGGGTCGAGCCTATGGCAACATGGGCTGCGCTTACAGCGCATGTGCGCGGTATGACCAGGCTATTAAATTTCACAAGCAGGAACTCATGATTTCCAAAGAGGTGAACGATCGGCCCTCAGAGGCCTGTACACATGGCAACTTAGCTGTGGCTTATCAAGCTATCGGAAGCCTTGACAAATCACTCAAACATTATCAACAACACTTAGCAATTTCACAGGAACTCGGTGATCAGTCAAATGAAGCTATCGCGCTGAGTAATCTGGGCAATTTTTACAGCTCGTGTGGGAACTTCTCCAAAGCCATTCCCTATTATGAAAACTTTTTATCCCTTGCAAGACATTTGCGTGATCGGGCGGGAGAGTGCAAAGCTTGCCACAATCTCGGTTTCGCTCATTACTCGTTGGGGAATCACTTGGATGCGGTGCCGTATTATGAGAGGAACGTTGAGATTGCAAAAGATTTGGAGGACAGAGCGAGTCTCGGTCGCGCCTTCTGTAATCTTGGACTGGCCTACAGTGCTCTCAGTAAACAGGATAAAGCTCTTGAGTGCCAGAAGGAATTCTTGACTGTGTCACAAGAAGCAATGGATGTTCAAGGCGAATTCAAAGCTTGTGGCAACATCGGTGATATTTACGTATCGTTAGGAAATACCAATCAGGGAATCCGGTTTTTCCAGGAGCAACTTCAAGTCGCCAAGAAAGTGCAAGACATTACCCTGGAGAGCGAGGCCCATAGAGCGTTAGGAAGCGCTTTCAGAACTGCAGGCGATTTTGAAAGAGCTATGTCCTGCTTCCAAGAAGAGTTAGAACTGAGAAGAGCTGCTCACGACTCTGTCGGTACTTGTAAGGCGTTGAGTAATCTCGGCTCGGTTCACACGGGCTTACGTCAGTACAACGATGCGTTCAAATGCTATTCTGAGCAGCTTGGTCTCGCTAATGAACTAGATGACTGCATTCTCCAAGCGGAAGCCTGCGGCAATCTGGGCATTACAAAAATGAACGCTGAAGATTATCAAGAAGCACTTGGATTCTTTGAGCAGCAGATTGCCACGTTAGAACAAGTGGCTGGCGCCGTGCTGGAAAGCGGTCGTGCGTACGGGAATTTGGGCGAGTGTTATCACATGTTAGGTGATCACGAGGAGGCTGTGAAATACTACGAGAAATATCTCGCTGCTGGGCAACAACTGGAGAGCGCCACTGACCAGGACAAGGCGTATCGTGGGCTTGGAAACACGCACAGGACCATGGGAAATCTCCAACAAGCTCTGGTCTGTTTCGAGAAAAGGCTTGTCGTGGCTCACGAGTTGACTGATTTCCGCTCCAAAGGAACAGCTTATTGCGAGCTGGGAAACATGCACAAGATTCTCGGCAACTACGAACAAGCGCTTGCTTGTTTCCAGCAGCAGCTGTCCTTGGCAAGGGAGAATAATGATGCAGTCAATGAAGGTGACGCTCTTTGTGGACTGGGACTGGTTAATCAGAAGATGGGGGAGTACGAGAAGGCGTTGAAACTCCACGAGGAAGAAATGGCTGTCGCCGACAAACAGAAAAATCTTGGGCGTCGTGGGCGCGCTTCCTTCCATCTCGGCATGACGCATGAAGTTCTCGGAAACTACGAACAAGCTGTGATCTACCAAGAACAGCACCTCAACATTGCCTCGCAGATGAACGATCAAGCTTCTAAAGCCCAAGCGTACAGTTCCTTGGGAAGAACACATCACGCTTTGGCCAACTATCTCCAGGCCATCTCTTATCTCAAGCAAGGACTTGCCATTGTAGAAGCTCTCGGTAGGAGCGAGGACGAAGCGCGAATACGTCATCGGCTAGGCTTGTCGCACTTGGCTGATAATCAGCTGGAACCATCGCAGGCTCATCTTTTCCGTGCAGCAGAACTGTTGGAGAAGTTGCGTGAAGACGGAATTCATAGTGGCGACTACAAGCTCTCTTTGTATGAGCTCCAGGCTGCGACCTACCAAGTATTACAGCGTGTTTTAGTCACTATGGGTAACCATAAGGAAGCGTTAGCAGTCGCCGAGCGGAGCCGGACCCGAGACTTTATCGATTTGCTCCAAGAACGACAAGGAAGTAATCGATCAGAGAACGGTATTTCGAAGTACTTGGAGAATCCCTTGACAACACCTGAACAAATCACAGACTTAGTGAAGAGCCAGAAAGCTAGTATCTTGTACTATTCTATTGCTGCAGGACACTTGTACAGCTGGCTTATTACTCCGACCAAAGGCATTGTAAAGTTTCATGACTCCCTGCTGTCTGACGGCGACCATGACAATGAAATGACAGTTGATTTGGATCAGAGTAGCAGTGCTACTTACTCTCACACTTCCTCTCTACTAGACTCGTACATCACTCAAGTACGAGACGCGCTTGGCGTTGAACCTCATTTAAACTTGAACCGTACAACTAGCATGTCTGAGAGTGAAGTTGAAGACGCCTGGGAACGAGAGAGTTTACTCAGTGCGAGCCCACTGTCGTACATGTCAGCAGATGACGATGATACTATAAGCGTGTCGTCATTGTCGCTTGGTCAAAGTTTCCGCTCGACTACGAGGAATAACTTTTTGTCAAAGAAAAACGTTCGAAAGTTGAACGGTGTGCGAACTAGTAGCAAGAAACTTGGCTGGTCTGGCAAGCCACCACTTCGAGCTTTGTACGAGCTGTTAATTGCTCCTATGGAAGACGCTTTACCGGCTTCTTCATCGTTCGACGGCGACGATTCGGAGCTTGCGTTAGTTCTCCAAGGAGACTTGTACCTGGTGCCTTTCCCTGTCTTGAAGGGAAGCCTTTCCAAAGAGTATCTCTTCCGAAGGTTTAGACTAATTGTTGTTCCTTCACTGCAGTCGCTCGCTACCAACATTAGAACACTGGCAACGAGGAGGACTGGTTTGGATACGTCGTCGGTCATGGTGATCGGAAACCCGAAGGTCCCGACGACGTTTGGCCAATGGGAGTCAAACCCGAGCGCAGAACACGAAGCTAAGATCGTGGCTGAGCTGTTCAACACCAGACCACTACTCGGCAGTGTTGCGACTAAGAGCGAAGTTGTCCGAAATTTACCGAAGGCGGAATGCGTTCATTTTGCTACGCATGTCTCGTGGAAACTTTCGTCTCTTATTCTTGCACCTCAGAATTCCGACGAGAAGCTTGTGACGCCCGCAGGATCACCCGAAAGAGCGAGTCTGGACTTCCTTGGTGACATGAGCCCTGATGAAGCACCAGCGCTGTCTGAATTCCTTCTCACCGCAGCTGACATTTTGGACCAGAAGTTGTCTGCTAAACTCGTAGTTATTGGCGCTGCGCACAACCACTCGTCGCGCAATCGGATAACTTCGGATGGTGTGATCGGATTAACAAGATCGTTTCTGTCTGCCGGCACGCAGAGTTTATTGGTCGCCTTGTGGCCCGTACCCGACTTAGCTTGCAAGTTACTACTGAAAGCGTTTTACGGCGGTCTTCTTCAAGGAATGCTAGCCAGTCAAGCCCTTTGTCAGGCGATGCAAGTTGTTCAGAGTACGAAGCAGTTTTCACATCCATCCAACTGGGCTGGCTTTATTCTGGTGGGTGGAGACACTGCTCTGACGAACAAGGAAGCTCTGATGAGCAGTGCCATCTCCAAATTGTTGGATAATCCTGTCAACTGTAGAGATGCGCTCAAAGTCCTCGTTCATCTGGTATGTTCAACTATTATCTTTGCAGTGTTCAGTTGTGTACGCGCGCGCGAGGTTCTTATTTTCAACGAGCCCGACAACAGTACATATATTTTATGCCCGATTTTTTGGGCTCGATTTTGTCAATAGAAGATAAAATCCATTTCCTCTTATTTTGACTTAATTTCTGGTGGATTCTGATAAGCAAAGGTTAAAACCCAAACATTGCTAGTTTAAAGTATAAAGCCTGTTCGTTGCTTTGCTGAAACGTATAACGATTCAAGTCTCCTTAGAGAGAGTCCTCTGACCTCGCAACAACAACAAAAACAACAAGATTCAAACAAACAAATGAACAACACCTTTACAGGAATAGAATATCTAAGATGTAGTTCATTCCAATTTTGGGCAGTTCAACAGGTTTCGTTCGAAATGTTGCATTTGTGATACGCCTTGGTCAAGTTGGTGCTAACTGTCTCATGGATTCACTTTAGGTGGACAAGGCTCAGCAACGTATTCGTCAAGGTCAGCGGTCATCTATGTACACAGCAGACGCGAGCATTAACGCTAAAGTCAAAGGAGCTAGTGGATGGCGGGACTTGCTCAAGCTTCTCGGCTTTCGGTTTCAAAAGGCTGCCAACGGACTTCCAGATTCGGTTTTCTTTCCGTCAGTTACCAGTGGAGTGGTAGAGAAACTGGCTGCTGCAAGTGATCATCTGCATGCTTTACTAGGTAAGTTGTCTACCTCCTGGCGAAAACTATGATCTCAGTAAATTCTGTACGGTGGCACCTCTCTGAAAATATGCTTGTTCATTTAGTGCATTGGTAGGACAGTTGATCGTGGCTTGTATGTCTAATGTTTTCAATTGCATGACTTTTCCCTCAGGTCTAAGTCCCACCACCCTGCAGGCGCTGGCCAAACTTGTGAATGCGCACGCAGTGAACACAGCTTTAGTGGCTCTGGTATGTCATTCATCATTTGTAAGATGGCGTGTAACAAACAGTGAAAAGAATTGATTAAGTTTCCTTGTGAAAACCATAGATTAGACAAGCTGATACCCCTGTGCCTGCTGAAGCTAAGTGTACTGATGTCGAATTTTGTGTAAACTCCTTATCCAGGTAGATGTTACAAATCAGTGTATCAGAATTGAAAGAAAAAGCTACGTTCGTTATTTGAAAGCAATAAATTTTCCAATTTACTGAATGTTCGTTTCGAAAAGTTGAATATTGCAAGGTTCGGTTACCTTGTTATTTGACTGCGATCATGATATCCTGACTGTATCTTGACTATCCTTTGACTGTAGCTATAAAGACGAAACACAAAGCTACCGTCAAACAAGAATAGTTAGCACAGTATGGTTGTCGTTTTTTTATGCTATTAATCCCGTTTTCTTGTGTTACAGTTTAGCCAAGTGTTGTCGTGCTTCACACAGGGCATGAACAATGTCCAGGTGCCATTAAATCTCAAGTTATGGCGGACATCAGGCTGTCACGAGCTGCTTGCTTCTCTCGGCTTTGATCTGATCGGTGTCGGTAAAGATGAAGTAATGCTGCGATCCGGCAAGACCAACAGTAGACGAGCTGTGCAGTGCACAGTACAAGCTTTGTGTGCTTTGACTGGTAAGCACGTCAGTTATAAGCCTTCAATGAGTAGGGAGTATTGATGCGTTTGGTCTGATGATCAGAGCGCTTAAGCACATACTCTTTTGAGAGACGTTCGTGAATCGGAGGTCGAATTTTCTCTTCTTCGTCGCGGAATTATCGACGTCAAGTTGTAAATTTTATTGAAAATGAGAGCTTTCCAACTAATTAGTTGAGGCGGGGATTGGAGGAAGGGAGGGTGAAAACGCGCCAGAAGTACGGTTGACGTCCATGGCTAAAAAATGTCTGTGTTTACACACCTCTTGCAAAGCACTAAAGCTAACCAACGGAATGGTGTTCATATTTTGGCCAGTCAAGTGCGGAATGGAAAGTCTGGGAAGCAATCAAATTTTCCGTGTTTTTAGTGCAAGTTCTTGGCAGCAGCATCCAACAGCAAAAAAGAAGAAAATTCGTCATTTAGGTTGATGATTGTCGTAATGTACTATGACATTCTGAGATCTTACATTAAAGCAATTGTACCGTGGTTTACGATGTGCAAAATTACCTTAGATTGAAGACTAGCACTGAAAGATTGATCTAGTGAATTTTTGTACTGTGTACCTCGAATCTAGGGAGTTTGGAGGCAAAGATTTGTGATAAATAGTTCCTTGCTTGCCTCGAGTTATCGTCACATGTCTAAACACTTGGCTTCTATAATCTGTGATTTGAAAACTGAAATAGTCCTTTAAAGAATGTGAAAGATAGTTATAGGTAACATATCTTTTGGTGGTCACGCAATGTTACTTTACTCGCAGTAGCTGAGGATTGTGTGACTAAGTCACTAGTGTGAATGATTCAGCATTGCACGTGTTACATGACCTGTGGCTTTTTTTCCCCTCAGATTCAGAGAACCCAGCTGAAAAGGAAGACCCAACATTTAAACTGTCCAAGGTTCACTCAGCTTCAACTGTCATCTCCAACCTGTCTCTCAAGTCAGCTTCAATGGAGTCAGACCTTGATGCCATGACTAATGACACAGAGGTTCCTTCTCGTGATGTGAAGAGTATAGGGGGCTCTAGTATGAGGGCCAAGAACAGTATCACCGCAAGGCCAGTGAAATCTGAGGCCCAACCTTCGAGTGAGTTGTATAATTTAACGAGAGTTCAAGAAGCCGAAAGAAGAAGCTTACGAGCTCTTTCCAAATCACAGCCTTTACTTGCAAGTAGAAATCATTCAAACACAACCAGCGCATATTCCAGTTTCAACGGACATGTTCGCAGTTCTAAGACACAATCTAAAACTTCATCCGTCGTGGATCACTCGAGGAATTCTTCGCTACCCGATCCATCAGATTCGGACATCGATAGCTACTCGGACATTGTTGGGCAACGTTCATGGAAAGACCCGGTTAGTCACCAGAGTGTGGATCTCTCGGTGACCAGCTCAAATTCTAGACAAGCCGTTCCAAATGGTTATCCGCGCTCATGGGCGTCCAGTTCCAACCCAGCGGGCAGTGCCATTACCTTCCCTGTTCAGCAACGTCGAGTCATTGAAGATGCAGCAAGGACTCCAAAGCAGATTTCAACAAGTACACCGAAACAAAGCTACGAGCCTGTTATAAACGGTACCAATCATTCTAATATCAATGGAGACGGGTTACAGCGAGGGAGCTCCCTGAACGAGGATGGCACTTCGCGAGGACGGCCTCAGAGAAGGAGCCGGAGTGAGAGCCAGGATCCAGCCCTTCAAAATGGCTCCCGGTCTGTTGGGTATAACCGATCAAAGTCCATACCGAGGTTAAGGGAGAATGGATCTAGTGATGAGGAGGACGCTGCTCATGTCAGAGAAAGACGAAGGTTGAAAAGTAGTACAAACTTAAGAACTAATCGTGTGATTACTGCAGTAGATAGAACGCACAATGATAGATTAACTGATCAAGCACAGTTGAGAGTTTCCAATGTTGATTTACCTGCAAGTTCATCTAGTAATAGACCTGCACCGTTGAGAAATGGTGAATACAAAGTAAATCACGCCGATCAACTTGCAGCTGAAATGGGAAGGAGAGATTCGCTCCAAGGAAGGAGACAGTCCTTACCAAAGTTTCGTGACGATTCACAGTCTTCTCAAGATAGTACCGATTATGAGTCACGACAGACTGCGGCAGAGAGGGCAGCGGCTGCATTAATGAGTAATCACGTGACGCACGTGCCGCCGGCGCAACCGCTGACCAGCAAGCGGACAACTCCGCAACCTTTTGAGATGAAAGACATGACTGTGGACACCAGGAGGCTGAGGCGAGAACATCTGGCAAACTTGGCTCATCTCCAGTCCTCCTCCTGCTAGGGTAAGAATACAAAACAAGATTTGCTTCTGATACTTATATAGCAGTATTTGTTGTTTTGTATTAGTTGTTGCTGAATGGTCTCACTAAGATTGCCGTTGAAACGGGAATCAAGAGCACGATCTTGATTTTGTTTTTCTTATTCCGTTTCTTACCCTATGAGGAAGCACGCACCTCTTAGAGAACTCGTAGTCGGCAAATGACACGTGCTGTCCACGTGGTGTTGTTTGCGTTTTGATTGGCTGAGACGTTTGGAAAACCGACTGAAAGATGTCACAAGTCAATCATAGTTTAATAGGCGAGTGGGCATAGTGCGGTGGTCCTACAGGTCCTCAAAGATCCAGTGAGGGACTGACTCTTACTGTATATTAATTTATTTTTTTGTTTCATGCAGATGGCCTGGAGTTATCGCATTTGGCTGAAGGCGATCAGAGAGTATTGTGTGTTTTAAAAGAATCTATTTTCATAAATATTCTGGACCACATAGGTTCCAACATTAGAAAATCAAATTGAAATAATAATCATATTGGAAGACAGATTTCAGTGTAGAAAACGAATAATTATTTACTCGTTTGTGAAGTCCTCTGTATCGATCTATTTTGGTATTCGTGTTTCGAAATAACTCGCCCATCTGTAAAAAGATTTCGTCTCGTAAGTTGGCGAGTAAAGGTAAATATGTGTGAGAAGCTACTTTATGGTCGATTTCGTACGAAAACAAATAGCAGTAGTGAAAACTGAGACCAAGATTTATCAAGCAACGAATGAAGCGTATTATCCTCTGCTTGTTTTCCGCCCCCCAACATTCAAAATTTTCTAGATGTCCAGTTTTATATGCCGGTAAAAATATCCTTTACTTCAATTCATACGCGTACTTTTTGACATAGTGGTCTTTAGATGCAATGGCGCCTTAGAGCTACTTTTTTGAGTTTGTTACATTACCCAGCATACACGCAGTCAGTACCTGTTTGTTCTCCTCTTGCACCTGGGGTAGAGCGGAAAGAAACAGCTTGGATGTAAAGATAGTCTGAACAGTATATTTGTTTGTAGGCAGGGACAATGTGTTTCATCTTTTAGTGAAATACGCAGCGCGGATATATCCAAAAAGTATTGCTGCTCTCTCTGCAGCACTATCGGTTTGTGAATATTTGAGTTGAAACTAAAAAGCAGCAAGCTTTCATGTAAACAAATTTTCAACAAATATTGTCGAAAATCGAGTGTGAAATCAGTGAAGGAAACCCTTGTCGCCTTTTAGTTTAGTTACTCTGTGTATTTCAATAGAAGAATTCTGAATAGCGTCTGATAAATATTATCCTTTGGCGTATTGTCGGTCGCTCGCACTGTTAAGGCCTGGACACACTGTGCAACATTACACAAAGCAATAATTTTTTCAGGTGTTTTACTGTGTGCGCGGGCCTTAACATTGGATTGAGCTCAATTTTGTTATTTTTTCGCTGTCTGTTGGATATTTCAAAAGGAGTCTAGGTACAGGGTCTTTCACTTGAAAAGTCAACTCGCGTTCTTATTTTCTCCAGAGGCTTTGCACAAATTAAAGCCTCATTTAAATCCGTTCCGTCCCGGCTTGTGTGGCATATTGTAGAGGTGTTATTTATAAATTTTTGTAGTCTAAATCGTGTACATAAATCTTTGTAATTCCAGATTTATAAGATAGGAGGTTTATAATATATATTTAATGGACAGACACAGTAAAGCGTTGTATATATTACACCTCCTTGCAAATATTTTCTATTGCAATCAATAAAGCTCGAGGTTTTCAGACAGTTGTCTCTCGATGGTGTGCTCCCATGCGTTTTCGCCGTTCAGTTTCTTTTTTCCGGGATTTCTGGGGATATGTACGTGCTTTCCACGCCCCTGCATGATACAGTGTGCCGAAAATGGGTCCCAAAAGCCAGACCATATACCGCCAACTAACTACCAATGTCGTGACAAATATCTTGTTTCTTTTTGAGTTTTTTTTTTTTTTTTTTAAATACCTCTTAGTCGGCGCGTCGGGTATGTTATGGACGGATCAATGGGTGAGTGAGTGAGTGAGTGAGTGAGTGAGTGAGTGAGTGAGAGATGTATGTATGTCACACCAATCAGATTGGATCTACTATAAACAGCCAATCAAATTTCTTGTTGTAAAGGTAAATGGTATGTGAGAAGATTTGATCCCGATAGAGTTCAGAACGGCCATATTTATTCTATAAAAGAGGAGAAAGTATTCATATATTGGGTTTACTTCGACATTTTCTGTGGGTTAGGCTGAGGATTTTAGTTAAATGAACGAGATGAGCCTTGAGGTTTGAAACAGTTCGTGAGTTAGTAGTATGCAAATGCAACGAGATATTTTTATTTTTAGTTACAAAGGTAACTTGATACTTTTGTTTTTCACAAGGAGTAAATTCAATTAGAGGTCACGAATCGTCGCGTCTAGTTCTTAGGACATGTTTTAGAAGGGACGAGACTTTAGATTTGAAACAGTTCTAACGTTTACAACAGTAATTGCGGGTAACGATTGTTTTGTTCTTGTTGCATGCAAATATAACGAGATATTTTTGTTTTTTAGTCACAAAGTGTAATTTGACACTCTTGTTTTTCACAAGGGAGTAAATTCAATTAGAGCGGACGAATCGTCATCACTCTTTCCCACGAGATGTTTGCAATCTTTAGTAACAAATGGTAACTTAACACTTTTGTTTTTTATATGGATTAAATTCAATTAGAGCTGACAAGTTATCGGCTATTGTTTGCAGGATATTAAACAATAAAGAAGCTTTCATTTCTGGGCGGTTTTTACGTCTCTGCAGTAGCAGTTTAAGGTGGTATGGTACCCTAAAATATGGCGATGTTCGTGAAAAATTCAATTTCTTGGAAATACAAGACTTAAGACCCTTGAGGAATTGTCAAAAACATTTTGAAACGATCTTGCCGAATTTCCTTCCAGATGAGTGTGAAATTTAAGGAAAGTACACAGTGGTATAAGTTTTTTCACGTGGCAACGGCCATAGCAACGACTGTTTACTATAAGAACGTGACCAAAAATATAGATTATTTTTAACTTATATGAACGAAACTATTTAGAAAAAACTTTTAAGACATGCACAACTCGATTGGTATAATTATTTGTGAAAAGCTTTGCCTCAAATTGCCATCACAGGCTCATTCATTTCCCATGCACCCTCCCCACTATTTGTGGCTCGTTAAATGCTTAATACTTCGTGTAAGAAACTTAAAGTGCATTTTTCTCAAAAGTTTACTTTTGTACCGACTGACTTCGCGCCAACATTTCTACTTTGCAAGGTTTTTAAGTAGAATTTCTGAAACTTGGGCTCATCAAAGACCAATAGTGTCGTGATGATATAAACCAAAAAAATCGTAACATTTTAAGGTCTGTCACGTGACATGAGATGATTTGTCCACTGGGTGTAGTAAAAAATAAGGTTATTTCCAAATAAAGCTGTAAAAAGCACTGAAAATAAGAGTTAACTGTCAAAACTTAGGTTCACATCACAGAACAAAACAGAAACTTACATAACATGCTTATTTGACAGTCAATTCTTGTTTTGTAAAAGAGGAGGAAGTGTTGGCGTCAATACTATAAAACACTACTTCAAATGGCTGTGGCTGGTTTCCATAGCAACCATTTTGAGTAAAACTCTAGAAATTTAATTTCTCTTCTTGAGTGCAATAGCACACAATTGATCTTTCTTTACCATATTTAAACAAACTTTTTGGTCCATATTGAGGGTACCATACCACCTTAATAGTTTTATTTCATGATATTCATTTCAGTCCGATACTTTTAAAGGTAAAAGTATGAAAACTGTTCAAATGTTCTTTGAAGACTGCGTGGCACCAAGTTAAAGTGCAATTTAATTAAATCAGACTTTCAGCGTGTCAGAGGGTACATTTTTTTGGCGGGAAAAATTGAAGGGGGTACCCCCTTAAAGTGGTTGTCAAAAAAGTTGTGCAATTTTTTTCCAATTTTCCCGCCAAAATTCTTAGTGTATATATAGGGCAATCTTTTTGATGACACCTTTCTAATTAAATTAATTGAATTTCACTTAACTAATTAACTATTGTAAGTAGAAAATTGAAATGAAAGAGTAGTTGTGGGTAATTTATTGTTTGAAATATTTTTTTTTCTCAATAACGATTACAAATGAAATACACGTCTGAATAAAATATTGCATTTAATGACTATTAAGTTAAGTGTAAGCATGAGCCATAATCGGGGACGGAGACCGTAAGCGCGCGCCATTTCTAGTATTGGGGTTGTCCCCATGATATGGGACAATAATTCTATTTTTAGAACAAATTGCGCCATCGCCTACGGCACACGCGCGTACATGCTGCGAGGATTTTTGCGGATGTCGCGCGGGGGAAATGGCTTCCGAAATTCCCGAAATTTTTCATCAGTTTTTGGCCCACAACTCAACGCGTTCACGTCTGTTGGAATTTTGCTTAAGTATTTTCGTCGTAAGCTGCTCCAGTCTGAGTGAAGTAAGACAGTGTCGAATTTAGGTATGTTCCGCTGTAAGCTTACATATATCGCTGACCAAGTTGTGTTCTGACGGATGCTTCTTTTACATGAGCTGTACATTACTCCACTTTAAATTTCACATATGTTGAAGATTAACAGCTTTTCCATTACACAGCGAAAAACTAGCAGGATATATTTAGATATAGCAGAGCTTCAGGACTTCATAGTTTCCTAGCTCCTCTTGCCACACGCTTGCAAGGAATTTGTCAGTCTATCGCGACCGAAAAGTAAAACAAAATAATTGCTAGTTTGAGTTTCGCTTGAATTGTAAGCAACGCTTGATGTTTCATCAAGGCCCAATAACTTTTCGTCCGTAGATACTGCTCAGTTTTATCCGTGTAAAAATCCAGTAAATTCTCCGTTGTCGATGAATGAGAGCGCCCGCCGATGCGTGTTTTGTACAGTCAGTAAACATGACAAATTGTGCTTCCACAGCACTTTCGTGTGAAAACGTACATCGAACTCAAACAATAACTCTATAGTTTTTAAATATGTTTATGATAAATGAGAACATATTAAAAGCTAAACAGAAAATATGTGAATAAAGCAGAAATAATCAGCAAAGTTACGATGACTCTTTCTTTAATCAACTTGGAATAACGGTTTCGATTTTGTTGATCGAGTTATCAAAACTCCTTGTATATTTTCATTTTCGCAGTGTAAAACTTCACTATGCTTGTGTTGAAGAAAGACACATGATGTTAGTAGCCTTTTTTGCGTTCGTTGAATTTGTTACAGCAGCTCAGCACAAAAGATAACGAAAGAAATCTTTGTCAAGATTTGTTGACAATTGAAAACACCGACTCGGACTTGAAAGTGCACGAACTGCACTATGCAAATGAGCTAATTGTACGCGTCAGACTTTCCTTTCAAAAACTTTTGCAAACTCACCAAACAAGCAGAAACAATAAGAAACCGTCAAAACAGGTTTTGGTTATGATGAACCATTGTCTGAGAAACTCACAAATTAACTCGATACCAGAGTAGAGAGTTTTCTTGCTATATTCTTAAGGCAGAACAGACGCAAAAACATACAAGTAAGCTTACAACTAGCGTGAGCAGATCTTATTATTCATTCCCAGCGCGAGATTGAAGTCTTGTTTTCGACCCTGAAAACCCACCTTTTCCGTTAGCTCAGAGCATAAAACTACATATAAGCGCCCTGGTTCGTATTCCCTGCCTTATTCCCTGCCATCGCTATGAAAAATACGCAAGAGAATCTCTCAACTCTCACCATTTGATCACGCAACGTGACAACATCCACGCGAGAGCCCCGACATGTGCGTGAATCCGCGCGGATATATGACGTCAGGATGGCGTAATTTGTTCTAAAAATAGAAAAATTGTCCCATATCATAGGTACGCGCGAATCCCGAGACTTACGGTCTCCGTTCCCGATTATGGCTCCTGGTGTAAGCAATAACTTAGAATTTAATAAGATTTTGTTTTTTTTTCAAAAAATGGCGCATGCGTATTTCAGTCACCCGCATTTTTTCCTTTGTCTTTTGGCGGGAAAATTAAGAATTTTGAAACAGATGTTAACAAGAAGTAATTTATTAAAAAATTTGGCGCATGCGCATGTTAAGCGCCTGTATTTTTTCTGGACTTTTGGCGGGAAAATTGAAAATTTTCCAACCTGGTTTAATTAGTGAAAGAAATGAGCAAACAATTTCATCCTAGAGTAGGCAATCGAAAAACTACTTCTGGTAATAAAGCTGAGTATTTATTAATCGAAAGTTGATGCAGAAGTAAATTTCTTACAAGAAATTCTCTGAAGTTTGCATTTAATCTTCGAGAAATTCTCTTAGTGCTTAATTTTCAACAGTCGTGAAAATGAGCGAATTTTTCGTAGCAACATCAGGTAACAAATGTGACCTTTATTACCTTTATTACAGTGTAAAAAAGAACAAAAATATCGCCAAACAAACGGTTTGATAAGCAGTACTATTAATAACCTTGAATTCATCATTACCTCTGTTCGCCCATTTTGTCCGACATGGAAAACAACATGCGATGTCTTCGTGTTTAAGTGTCTTTATGTTGGCCGAATTAAACGCTATCGTTTGTGGGATAGTAAAGAAACACTTCTGAAACATCCAGATTCCACAGAGAAGCCTTTGAAAACATGGTTGCCATGGAAGCATCAAACAACGATAAAATGATCTAATATAGAAATGTATCCCACGATAATTTTTAGTATTTTAACCATTATATATTGGACATTATTGGACATAAGTTTGAAATCAGCCTCGGCGCTCTCTTTTTCCCAACCCGCTCTATTCCAACCCCTGCTAGTTGTCCCCATCCAAATCAAAAATATTTCATTGCTGAAAGGTCGACATTTTCCTTGTCCAAACTAAGCAGAAACGGAACAGAAATAGAGGAAGCAGGGTAGAAAGCAGGCTTTATCAGCGTCTCTCGGTAAACACATAATCCTAACAAGAAGGCATCTGGTTTCTGTTAAATATCCAAAGTGGCGTCACAATTACAGCAAATAAACTGATCATTATCAGCAAGTCAAATCTTTTCTTTCTTCAAGTTATACTCCGATTACGTTTTAAAAAAGTGCAAGAAAAAAACTGTCTACATGTTGGAATGAGAACTGCTAAAACAATGTTATCTTATATGTGCCCGTTTTTTCTTTGAACTATTCAACTTTACTTTGCTTGGTGGTCGTAAAACTGATATTTGTCCGTAAGGCAACTCCTTTGCTTCCGTGTTACCTTGACAATTAGTTTGAAAAGACCGTATTTGGCATTTAGAAACGGCAACTATCTTAACCGCAAGTGTGACCCAGTGTTTCAAGTGTGACCCATTTTTCCAATTATAACTCTTTTTTCCAAGTGTGACCCGTTTTTCCAAGTGTACCCCTTATTTCCAAGTGTGACCCACGTTTCAGAATGTGACCCCTTTAATCCATGTGTGACCTTTTTTCACAAGTGTGACCAATATTTCCAAGCTTGAACACCTTTTTTTTTTTCAAGGGGGACCCTTTTTTTCCAAGTGTGACCCACTGTAGTTTGTTCAGTCAAACATTTTATGGCTTTCTATTTAGTTATCTTACCATTACGGATGTAACATCGTATGTACATCATAAATTCCCAGTTTCTTTCTTGCTGTACATCGCAACCAAAAATACTTGTCAAATCACCCAAATCATTGCTGTAAACAGTTCCGTGAATGCTCCTATCTCCGAGACTTATAGTTCACAAAAAAATGCCTTGCGTGCCCATGTTAACCTGTGTCTTCTCTCTGATATATGCGCGCAACAATTTTTACGTTGCCCACAATGCCCAATATTGCACTCAGTAATTTCAACTTGTGTCTACTATCCAAAACATTGCGCTCAATAATTTCTAAAACTTTGCGCCAGACAATGTCAAAGTGTGTCTACTCTAAAATATGCGCGCAACAATTTTTATTTTTTCAATCATGTAAAACATGCTTAACAATTTTTGCGTCTTCTGTCTAAAACATTGCGCGCAAATATATCTCTAAAACATTGCGCCAAACAATGTCAAAGTGCATCTACTCTTTGAAATATTGCGCGCAAAAATTTCAAGGTATGGTCAGTGACCGTAGCATTGTGGATAGATAAAGCTTCCTAATTCTTCCAGCCATTTTGATTTCATAGTTAAACAGTCACAACGCAGTCAATAGGGCATTTCCGAATTACCTTTAGCCTCTTCCCCAAAGCGAGTCTTGGTGCCCATCCTTTCATATAAAAATGACTTCATTCTCATGCAAGTCAAACTCATTTTCATTTGAATGGTTGAGCACCAGGCCTCGCTTTTATAGAAAGGATTAAGGCAACTCGGAAATGGGCTCAGTATTACTCCAAATTTTTTTCGCCGTAGGAACTGGGTATACATGTATTTTCCTTACACCCTAAAAGAAACTGCAAGGTCTTTAATTGACGACAAAGAACACCCTTAGTGTTGTCAACCGTTAGCTTTCAAATGTTAGCCCCGGAATTCAACTAAGATAAGCATTTCCAGCAGTCTCGAGTTAGGCCCCGTCCACAATAGGCGAGAGGACTTTAGTTCTACGGTTAGGCCTACCGTCCACACTAATCCGTCACGAAAACGGAGCTTTTCGAAAACGCTTTTCAAATCGGAGGAATTTGAAAACGCCTGCTTTGCGTTTTCGTGTCGTGGACCGAAAACATTTTGAAAACGAAGCGTTTCGAAAACGATGACATCGCGGTAATCACGCGGTTTCCCTGACTGAGTTTTCCTCAAACATAAATCCAAAATGACCGGTGATTGTTGCGTTTTTGAATTCCTCCGGCGTAGTGTGGACGGAAAACATTTAATGCGTTTTCACAGTGAAACTTCCGTTTCCAAATTCCTGATCAAGGCCTTAGGTGCCTTAACTTCATTTAATGAAATTGGAAAACCTTGATACCCGCCATGGAAATGCAATGAAAACATTTCCGCCATTGAGAAAATTCTTAAATAGCCCCTTAAGTTCTCACTCTATTCAGTAAACGATTCTACTAAAAGCCAAAATGGTCAATTTTCTTGTTTCGAAAATTCCTTTTCCTTTCCTAGCTCGAACGATGGTAAAAAGGACATTTTAGATATTTTAAATAACCCGCCCGTAATTACAATGAGAATTCTAGCCAGTCAAATGGTGACAACAATTGTTCAGTGCGTGGTCGCAAACTCTTGGAAATCTAAATTGCAAATTATTCAAATTTGTCGATTTGCACTCTTCGTGTCGAACTTTTAGCGGCCATGTTTAAAATTTAAACCCGTACAGCTTCAACTTTGGCTTCGTCTGTTACTACGAAAAATGTATCAAACTTCAGTTCGGGATTGTCTTTGAGTGTTCAGAGCTGTTGTGAGGCATAAATACGTGCAACAAGAACTGTACTTCAAGCAAACTTGGAAAGCACGTGCTTCAACCTAAATGGATGACAACTTTCTTCGCTAAGTCGTCCTCAAGGTATGAAGTATCCACGAAAGTAATCCTGTATTTTGTAGAGGTAACGTAGCTCACGAAAACTTTGCACAAAAAGCTTTAGGAAATAGTCAAGTGACAATTGTTTGTAGATATATTTGTGGGTTAAATTAATAACTTTTAGCGCTCTACTAGGCACTAGAGATGCTCTAAAGAATATATTATATGGGTCTAATTTTCCGCCACTTGGTATGAATTGGTATGAAAAACTATTAATCAATTGTAGAATTAAAATCACAAAATGGTATCAGGAGAATATAGCGCTTTTTCTATTTCGTAGATAATGTCTCATACTGTTTTCTTGATTATTTTGTAGATGCTACGGAATTACTGAGCTGATATGTCTGCATGCCTGTCGAGTTGGAACATAACTTGATATTAAGGGACAGTGGTACGGTAATGCTCTCAATTCACATTTTGTTTAACTTAAATAAGTAGTCATACAACTGAAATCTTTGATATCTTTTGGGCAGCCCATTTTCAATGCAATTTCGTGGTATCAAAGTGTTGTACCCTGGAAACTCTATAACTCTTCATTTAATTTAACTTTGTTTCGTTTTAATAACATAGATAATGAAAATATCGTTGGACCGCAGCCAAGGTCAATCATAGTAAAAAAAATTTTAAAAATTTTCTTTTGCTGAAAATATTATAACAACACAATCTTTCAGGCCGGGCTTTCGGATAATATTGGCCGCGTACTCCTACGCAAAGAAGTAAACAAGTCGCTTTTGTAATTTTATGGTTGTGAAGCATGCATTTTTGCATAGACATCAAAATATATTTATTTGTTGCACACATATGAACAGTGACAATAAATCACGTTTGATATTGGATATTTGATATTTGCAAGGGGTAAACATTTGGTAATTAGTTGAAGTTAATACATTTATGCATGTTTTAGTGCTTGATGAATCGGCAATCAAATTGTAAAGCGAACCAGCTTGTTGACATCTACAGAACTTGTTTATTAAATCGATTTTTTAAAATTTTTTTTATTTTTTTGCAGGATTTCTGAAGTGAATACACTCTGTGAAAGCAATGCATTGAAGAAAAGGACCAATGCCCAGGCATTCGAGGCAAGATATGAGAGGAAGAATTAAAGAAGGCAAAACTTTGGATACAATATATTGGAGCTGGGAATAATACACAAGGGAGCAAAGTAAGATAGACTATTAGATTAAATCCGAGCGGCAGAATCATGGAAATTCGAAAGACAAGATTCAAAAGACAAGATTCAACTTATTAGGTGCTATCTACAAGGCCAAAGTTACTCGCTTGTTTAAATGTAGGGCTGTTCTCCAATTCTGATTGTCTTGTTTACAAAATTATCAAGCCGTGGCCCTAATTTGACTTGGAAAAATAATTTTTGGAGCGATTCTTCGTGTTTATCTCTCGCTAAACAGAGTCTGTGAGCTCGCGTTTTCGAAAGCAATTTTTTTATTATTTTACTAGTGTAATTAATTAAGCGGATTGATTCTCTGTTTGCCAAAACATCGCAACCAGAAACTATTTCTATAGGCAAATTACATATGTACGCGTGTGTTTTATACTGGGCTGTTCACTAATTCTAATTGTCTTGTTTACAAAATTGAAATTAACGTCCAAATTCGACGAGGTAACTATATTTTTGTAGCACGCCTCCGTGCTTATTCACCAAAAGCTTATTTTTTTCGACAAAGATAACTCAAGGACGTATATATTTTCCATGTTGTTCTCTTTATTCTGCCACATAACTTTACAGGAATGAATTGTATCTGTCAAAATATCGCGACCAAAAATGAATTTCAGAGAATTTTAATAGAGTACGTACAATTTTCGAGCTCACAGAGTCATTTACGAGGGAGATAAGCTTTAAATTTTTCCAAAATGCTATTTTTGAAAGTCACAATTTATTCAAGTATTGCTTCAAAGTTTTTTGCAGTTCACATACACTCTCGTCTCGCGTTGTTTTCGAACGTTTTGCTAAGAAGAGTAAACATTGTCTTGAAGCTCAAATTTACGTTCGTGGTTGCTTTTCACAGAAATAATACCAGGAACCTTTTCTGTAGTATAGCGTCAACGCTTTTCCGTAATCTCGTTCGTTTAATTCTTCGTGTTTCTAAACGTTTTTTAAACTAAGATGATCAAAAATTGTCTTGAAATGCTCAAATTTGTGTGAGAAGCCAATGATTACTCTTCTAGAAAAATTTTTTATTTAGCTGTATACAAGATTAAAATTGTTTTTGCAAAATTGTGTTGAGATTTGCCTTCATGGTAACCCTTGTCAAAATTTTTAATTTTCCCGCCAAAAAACTTGGAAAAAATACGGGCGCTTATAATACGCATGCGCCAATTTTTTTTTAAAAAAAAAATTACTTCTTGTTAACATCTGTTTAAAATTTTTTAATTTTCCCGCCAAAAGTATATACGGCGCCTAAAATACGCATGCGCTAATTATTTTTTAAAAAAATGTAATATAACTCTAAATCTAGACTTAATTTAATAGTCAGTAAATGTAATCTTTTATTCCAATGTGTATTTCTTTTGAAATCTTTATTAAGTAAATAAAACATTTCAAACATTAAAGTACTCACAACAAGTGTATCATTTCAATTGTTTTATTCATCTTTAATTTTCTACTTACAATGGTTAATTAGTTAAGTGAAATCAATTAAATTAATTACAAAGGTGTCATCAAAAAATTTGCCCTTTATATACTAAGACTTTTGGCGGGAAAATTGGACAAAATTTGCACAGCGTTTCCCCTGACAACTTTTTTTTCAAAAATTTTAAGGGGAGTACCCCCTTGAATTTTTCCGCCAAAAAAATTAACATACACCATCTTAAACACAAACTAACGGAAAAATTTTGATTCTAATCATTCCAGTTTTTCAAAAAAAAAAAGATTTTGAATCCAGTGAACATTTGTTTGTGTTCAAGATGGTATATTCCATGATGACATCTTGTTAAATAGTCAGCCGTAAGACGACGAGCAGCTAAAAACCTATTTACAGAAATGAGAAGAGCAAGTTAAAATTTGTACGACAGCGAAGTTTCTACACAACATCGAGAGCGTGAAAACATTTCTAAATCGAAATAATTAAGAAAACTTATATAGCCGGGTAAATTGAGCCCCAACTACATAAACTCTCTTAACTATAGCGATTCCAAAATGTCGCCACCTTCTCAATGTTGTGTGGAAACGTTGCAGTTGTACAAATTTTAACTTGCTATTCCCGTTTCTGTAAATAGATTTCCAGCTGCCCGTCATCCACAGCGTATCTATTTAACGTGATATCATCATGCAATAGATTTGAAGATAGCAAAGGCAAGCCATGAATCCGATTACTCCGACGAAATTATAAAAAAACGCGAAAACTTCAATCTGGTCCTAGTATTTGAAAATGTTTAGAACTTCCGAGATGAAAAACCAATACCCGAAAAATTATAGGCCAATTTAAGATAAACTGTTCATGGCTTGCTTCGCTATCTTCTTAAAATTACTTCCAGCGAGGTGTTAAAGGTTAAAAGCTGGTTATCAAGCTTTAAAATGTATCTCTACATATCCCATGGCTTCTGTTGTAAAACTTTGTCATTTGCGAACGGAAGCAATAACATTTTAGATGAATCAGAAAATTAAACTACAGCTTTGAAACTGCAATAGAGCTAATAGCAAGTGTTTGGAAAACTTTTGTCCGTAGCAAACGATAGAAGTAAAATTTTAGAAGAATAAGACAATTGGAACCAAGTTTAGAAAATCAAAGATGAAATTGTGAATATTTTTAGTAAAAATGTCTGTCAGTTGCGGACGAAAGCAATAACATTTTAGAACAATCAGACAATTAAAGCCAGTTTTGAGAATCAATAGAGCTAATAGCAAGTGCTTGAAAAAATGTTGTCCGTAGCAAACGATAGCGATAAAATTTTAGAAGCATCAGATAATTGGAGCTACGTTCGTGATGATAAATGTATTAGCGATAAAATTTTTAAAGAATCAAACAATTAGGACCAAGTTTAGAAAATCAAAGATGAAATAGCGAATACTTTTAGTAAAAATGTCTGCCAGTTGCGGACGAAGGCAATAACGTTTTAGAACAATCAAACAATTGGAGCTGCATTTTTGAAAAGCACCAGATCAAATCGTGAAAATTTTCAGTAAAATGTTTGGCAGTCCAAATGATAGCTTTAAAATATTCCGACAATTAAAGCTACATTTCAAAAATGTAATAGATCTGATAGTCATAAAAGCAAAGAATTTGGAAAATCAGACAATTAGACCTACATATCTCGAAAAGTGCTAATGGAAAGAGTTGCTTGATACCAGATATAATTCATTACAGCCTCGCTGGAAGTTAAACAAGAGGATATATTTGGTTTCTGGTTGATTTTTATACGTTTAGTTCCCTTCCGAAGAAATAATTTAAACCGACCGTTTTCCGTACGGAAATGTATACAACAATATTTGCCGATAAATCAAGTACTTTCTTGATACGAAGATCAATGCAGAAACCAAATAGCCTCTACTAAAATTACTTATTCAGGGTGGCTCTGCATGTCAATACACAATAAACGTCAAAAGAAATGTTCACTCATTTTACTGCAAGTGCATAAAAAACCGAAAAAAAACAACTAAAAAAAGTCGAGTGAAATAAGGAAAAAAGTGTTTAATAAGTTGTGATCATGTCAACAAATTTTGCAGAAATTCAGAAAAATCAAATGTACTAACGAATAGTTAACTACTCCTTGATTAAGTTGATGTTTCAAAATTATAAATGAAACGACAGAAATTGTTTGATACTTGTATTGAGCACTTTTAATGAGCTTCAAGCTGCAGTATTTTCAAAGGAATTGGTTGATTAATAAATTTTGAGCAAGGAAGCTGCTCTTTCAACATTTACAATTCACATCATAAATTAATAGTAGTGTGTTTGTTTCTTTTTTAGAAGCTCGTTGACCCTTTTGGGAGAAAAAGGAAATTCTAAATATTAAAAATTGGTCTACAAAGCGAAGAATATTGAGACAGACGTTTTAATTTCCTGTCTGAAAATGCCAAGATTTGAGAAGTAGAAATAATTCTTCGATTACTTAAAGCGTTTGATAGCTAAACAGAGTAAGATAAGCTTCCAAAATGAAAAAATTTTTATTGAACAGTCATGCGATATTGTTTTTGAGCAAGGGCACTGCCCTCCAACAGACAATTCGCATTCTAAATTGTAACTAGGCCTTCGTAAAACTTCAGTGCTTTATACGATTTTGGAGAACAAGAAAAATTAAAATTCGACGTTGAATTGTTTGCCCAATTTATATCAACAGAATTTGTTATGATTGACATGATCACGTAACTAATAGTTACAAACGTCCAATTGATATCTCGGTTTGATTTTAACATGCAGTGCCACCTTGAAATATTCAACAAACGTCATCTCGAAGTACTTGTTTTCAAACTTAGGAGAGTTGAGCGATTGTAAAACAATTTGGAATTTTTAAAGGAAAAAAAGAACAATGCTCGAATCTGACAAGATAAATAATGTAAGCATGCAAATACCGACCGATAAAATTTACTTCAATCAAACTGATGATCGCTCGATCCAAGAAATAAAACTCCCCACAATTTGAAAACTTGTTCTAAATGATAACTCGAAAGCGGTTGAAACCTTTCCGGCAAAAATGGCAGAAGTAATTAACAATTACTACCGAACTGAAAGATTCCCCCCCCCCCCCGAATGTCACTCGAATGAAGACATTTCAGCCGAGCAAAAAAATAAAACATTAAACAACGAAAATGATTTTAGACTATGAAGTTTTGAACTCGAATATAACTTTTCTAGTTACAAGACTGCCATTTCTTATTTGGAAAGATTTCAATTGAACAAAATTCTAAAGTGATATTCTCAACTTCGTCTTGATCCTTCCTGCTTAAATCCTTTTGATCTACTCCTGTCTTGCTGACAATCCCTGAAAATAGAAGAGATGAAAATTGGGTAAGGAACAAACGTGAGTGTAGAAACTGAAAAGAGTAAACGAGGAATAAAAGAATCCACAGTGAATTGTTCAACACGAGTGCGCTTTGACAAAGAAACGCCAATTTCTTGAAGAAAGCCAAACTCTCGTAAAAATAACAGCTACAGACTTTAGCGTCTGGTATGGTTCCTGAACTAACTTCTAACGTACGTTTTACTCCGTTACTTAAGCCATGAGGTTGTTCTGACGTTCGACACGAAACGTAAACCGAGTCCGGCAAGCGCACGTGGTAGGACTTGAAGCCGGTATTTTTGGTTGACATATTTCTTACGAAAGGTAGAATTGGAAAAATTGATACTAACCATTGACAGAAATGGGTATCAATCGACTATCCTTCCCCAAATGTGGACGCCGTTTCTCCTTTAAAGAAAAAAATTGCTTCTCGTGTAGAAGGGAGTAGTTCACATCTTACCCCAACGGCAAACACCTTAAAATGACAAACGGGCACCTTAGGTCAGCAATAGTCATCATGAATATGGAAAATAAAATTAGACCAATCAGCTAACAGATACGTCACGAGTTTTAATGACAAACACCCCTTGCACGCTTTACTCTGAGAAAGTTTTGCATTTTCTTTGTTCATAGGGAGCTCACGTGAACCTGTATGAGCTAGCTAAACACAATACATAATTTTCCAAAAATTATTCACATTTTTACAGTTTTTGATCAATGTTTAAGCCTTTCCTTCGTTTTTAAAATGAGTTCTGAAGCGTTCATTTAAACATTCAAACATACATTAACTTACGGTTACATTTTTTTTATCACACGATTCTCCTTGTACCACACTAAACGCTACGACGAATAATTTTGGGCCAAATTAAATTTTTTTATTAATCTTGTATCTTAAATAAAGTTTTTTATTAAGTCCATTGTTGACTCGATCTTCGCGAAGATTCGTGCTCAATTTTCTCCTGTCTGTACAAAGTCATCTACACCTGCTTAACGTTTTCACATATTGGTCACTGGCTTAAATAAATTAAGGGGCGTTAAGAAGACCAAAGGGGTGGCATTTCTGCTTAACTGTCAGAGAAACTAACAAGCTGACACATCAGGGCACTTACCTGGCAAATTATGAAATTTAGAATGCTGGAATGAACTTAGTTGGGAACCCACCAGGGGTGGGGGAAGGACACGCCCGGAAGGAACTCGGGGTAAAAAGAAGGGAACGCGCAGCGAACGTAGAGTGTAGTAGAAGAGCTCAGGGATAGCAGAAACTACAGCGATTGTATGGGGGAGGGGGCAGTCAGCCCAGGAGGTACCCACGATGAAACACACGATGCGGTCTTACGCGATTACGGCATACCCGCGGTAAAACGCACCGCAAACACAATAAAACGCACGGGTAAAACGATTGACGGCAAACGTATGGGAACTCACAACGGTTACACGGGAAAGATAAGAGAGAAATTACCTTACTCGTGCATTTGCTGTGGTCTTCCCGATGCCTGAAATCGAGGTTGCATTTCCTAGTGCGTTCCCCGCGTGTATTCCTCGCGCGTTCCTTGTTCCCGAAAATGAGAAATAAAACATTCGTTCATTCATATTGCAACGATATCACAAATTAAGGGATACCTGGTCACAATACTTCCTATGGTGAAAAATAACAAACAACTAAAGAAGAAGAAAGGTAGGTAAACATGCACTACCCATTTTCGTAGTGCTCACAAGTACCTACCCCATCCTAGCCCCCTTGCTGCAAGCCTAATTAATTAAAAAGAAAAAGACTGGTATCTAATAATATGTAACAAGACTAATCTAATTAATCAATTGAAATAAATTAATTAAACAAACATTAAAGTTTACATCTTATGGCCATATTGCCATAGTGCTTTAGCGACGTCAACCCCCAAACCATCCCAATAGTGCACTTTGCACTAAAAAGGACTCCACCCGCGTTATTTTTACATCCTTGTTCAGCCTCGTAATCATGTTTTCAGGAGTCGCTCGATTCGCTTAGCCTCGCTCCTGTCGTCCTGTTTTTGAGTGAGTGAGTGAGTGAGTGAGTGAGTGAGTGAGTGAGTGAGTGAGTGAGTGAGTGAGTGAGTGAGTGAGTGAGTGAGTGAGTGAGTGAGTGAGAGATGTATGTATGTCACACCAACCAGATTGGATCTACTATAAACAGCCGATCAAATTTCTTGTTGTAAAGGTAAATGGTATGTGAGAAGATTTGATCCCGATACAGTTTAGAACGGCCATATTTATTCTTCTATCAAAGAGGAAGACGTATTCATATATTGGGCTTCGACATTTTCTCTGGGTTAGGCTGAGGAGTTTAGTTATGAACGAGATCAGCCTTGAGTTTTGAAACAGTTCATGAGCTAGTAGTATGCAAATGGAACGAGATATTTTTATTTTTAGTTACAAAGGTAACTTGATACTTTTGGTTTTCACAAGGAGTAAATTCAATTAGAGGTCACGAATCGTCGCTTCTAGTTCTTAAGACATGTTTTAGAGGAGATGAGACTATTTAGATTTGAAACAGTTCTAATGTTTACAATAGTAAGTGCAGGTAACGATTGTTTTGTTCTTGTTGCATGCAAATATAACGACATATTTTCATTTTTTAGTAACAATGGGTGATTTGACACTCTTGCTTTTCACAAGGCAGTAAATTCAATTAGAGCTGACGAATCGTCACCACTTGTTCCCACGAGATGTTTGCTACCTTAACTTAACACTTTTGTTTTTTATATGGGAGTAAATTCAATTAGAGGTGACAAGTTATCAGTTAATTGTTCCCAGGAAATTAAACGAAAAAGCTCTCATTTCTGGACGGTTTTTACGTCTTTGCGGTAGCAGTTTAATATTTTTATTTGATGGTCATTTTATGACATTCTTTTAAAGGTAGAATTATGAGAACTGTTCAAATGTTTTTTGGAAGACTGCGTGGCACCAAGTTAAAGTGGTAGAGAGATTTTTTTTCTCTTTCTCTCTATTTTCGGTGAAGTAGTGTTGTTGTGTTGTGTTGTGTTGTCTAAAAAGGGTAAACTTACGACTTGTATAAAATGCGAAAAGTTCTCTTAACTTGAGTATTTTTTAACAAAAATTACTCTTGGGGGTTGGAAGAGCTATGTGGTCGGTGAGTGAGTTATGCATTTGCGCGTGTCACACAAATCACAGTGTGGTTTGTATCCAAGAACGAATCAAATTGCCTGTTAGAAAATAAGATGGTATCTATATTAATCTGGAGACGTGCAAGATTGCTGTAGTTTGTTCAGTCAAACATTTTATGGCTCACTATTTAGTTATCTTACCATTACCCATGTAACATCGTATGTACAGCATAAATTCCCAGTTTCTTTCTTGCCGTACATCGCAACCGAAAAAACTTGTCAAATTAACCCAATCATTATTGTAAACAGTTCCATGAATGCTGCTACCTCCGAGACTTCACAAAAAAATAACTCTTGCACGCCTTGCGTGCCTATGTTTTATTATTACCTGCAATGCATGAGTCGCATTATAAAGAACTGCTGCGGTGTAAATATTTGAGGAGTGGGGGAAGGGTGGTCTAGCCTCATCCCTTCCCCTCTTAACTTAGCAAAATTCCTATCAGACATAATGTTTCCTTTATTGAGTTATTTTTTTGTAAAAAAAAATACCTCTTAGTCGGCGCGTCGGGTATGTTATGGACGGGTCAATGGGTGAGTGAGTGAGTGAGAGATGTATGTATGTCACACCAATCAGATTGGATCTACTATGAACAGCCAATCAAATTTATAAACACAAGAACTTTGGTAATTGAAAAATAAAGAGTGACCTGTATGTTGCCGGTTTGTGATTTTTAGTCCGGTTTGGAGGGGAGTGTGACAGTTACATACGTACATTGGGTTGTTTTAGAGTGCATAATTTTCAGTACAATGGTGGCTAGTTATGAACGAGATGAGTCTTGAGTTTTGAAGCAGTTCATGAGTAGTAGGCAAATGGCACGAGTTATTTTTATTTTTAATTACAAAGGGTAACTTGATACTTTTGTTTTCACGAATCGTCGGTTCTAGTTCTTAGGACATGTTTTAGAGGAGACGAGACTATTTAGATTTGAAGCAGTTCTAACGCGTACAATAGTAAGTGCAGGTAACGATTGGTTTGTTCTTATTGCATGCAAATATAACGAGATATTTTTTATTTTTTAGTTACAATGGGTAATTTGGCACTCTTGTTTTTCACAGGTAGTAAATTCAATTAGAGCTGACGAATCGTCGCGACTTGTTCCCACGAGATGTTTGCTATTTTTAGTTACAAATGGTAACTCGACACTTTTGTTTTTCATATGTATGGGAGTAAATTTAATTAGAGCTTACAAGTTATCGGCTATTGTTCCCAGGATATTAAACAAAAAAGAAGCTTATCGGCTATTGTTCCCAGGATATTAAACAAAAAAGAAGCTTTCCTTTCTAGAGTGTTTTTACGTCTCTGCAGTAGCAGTTTAATATTTTTATTTGATGGGCATTTTATGACATTCTTTCCAGTCCGATATTTCTAAAGACTGTGTGGCACCAAGTTAAAGTGCAATTTAATTAAATCAGACTTTCAACATGTCAAAGAGGTTTTTTTCTCTTTCTTTAAATTTTCGGCGAAGTAGCGTTGTTGCGTTGTGTTGTGTAAAAAGGGTAAACTTACTACTCGTATAAAATGCGAAAAGTTCTCTTAACTTGAGTATTTTTGAGCGAAAATTCCTCTTGGGGGCTGGAAGGCTTCCCGAGGGGGTACTCCCAGAAAAATTGGTTGGGGGTGTGCGGCCCGCTTCCCAAAACCCTTACCCTGTTTATGACCAAAATCTGCGATATTCCTTACCCTATTTACGACCTGACCAAAAATTCGAAACCCTATTTACGACCTGACCCTCAAATCAAAACCCTGTTTCAGACCTGCGTTATAATTAGCTCCCTAGTTCAAACCAATGTTAAATTACCGCAAACATATAAATTTGTGAAGGGCTTTTGTTGATTTTCTTTTCGATAATGATGAAAAAGTGGCTTCTTCTTAAAGCATACCCATATCAAGGCTAGAGTGCAAAAACCGTACCCTATTTATGACCAAAATGGCCAAAATCAGCTAAAATCGATACCCTATTTATGACCAAAACAGCTGAAAAACCATACCCTTCGGTGCCGTACAGACCTATATAGTCCATATAAGATCACGTAGTCCTTCCCCGGGGGAAGGGCTACGTGATCAGTGAGTGAGGGAGTTATGCATGTGCGCGTGTCAGACCAATCACAGTGTGGGTTGTATCAAAGAACGAATAAAATTGCCTGTTAGAAAATAAGATGGTATCTACATCAATCTGGAGACGTGTCAGATTACTGTAGTTTGTTCAGTCAAACATTTTATGGCTTACTATTTAGTTATCTTACCATTACCGATGTAACATCGTATGTACATCATAAACTCCCAGTTTCTTTCTTGCTGTACATCGCAACCAAAAAAACTTGTCAAATCAACCAAATCATTACTGTAAACAGTTCCATGAATGCTCCTATCTCCGAGACTTATAGTTCACAAAAAAATAACTTTTGCACGCCTTGCGTGCCTATGTTTTTCAAATTAGCTGGCTGATTTAAGAATCAAAGCAAGCGCTTCTTTCCATCTTCAAGCCTCCTCTTTATCGAACCCTACCCGCCCCACCCACCCCCAAGAAAATCTATGAAGGCTAATAACTACTCTTTCCGTGTGCTCGCCCCACCCACCCCCAAGAAAATCTATGAAGGCTAATAACTACTCTTTCCGTGTGCTGTAAAGAAGATTAATTTCAGACAAAATAAGTCATAGTTAGCTTTGTAGTCTTTTAAAAACATTTCACACTTCAAAACTTAATAAAATTTCCAAGAGGACAATTTGAATTTCCCGCGCTCACATTGCGCCACATTGTGCCACATTGCGCCAGCGGAACATAAACGATCACCGAAAGGGATATGATTACACTGGAATGTGTTAAGCCACTGGATATCCCTTAGAGATGTAGGACTAAAAGTTCTACATCTCCACGGGATCCCAGGTCTGTTTTTTGGTTCCTAAAAACGTCCGGCTCGTTAGGACATTGCGCCACATTGCGCCACATTGTGCCTGATTGCGCCACATTGTGCCACATTGCGGCCTATTGTGCCACCTTCACCATATTGTGCCCTATTGCGCCACATTGCACCACATTGTACCTGATTCCGCCACATTGTGCCACAATCCGCCACATTGAGCCACATTGCGCCACATTGCGTAACATTGCGTAACATTGTGCCACATTGCGCCACATTGCGCTACATTGTGCCACATTGCGCCAGCGGAACATAAACGATCACCGAAAGGCATATGATTACACTGGAATGTGTTAAGCCACTGGATATCCCTTGGAGATGTAGGACTAAAAGTTCTACATCTCCACGGGATCCCAGGTCTGTTTTTTGGTTCCCAAAAACGTCTGGCTCGTTAGGACATTGCGCCACATTGCGCCACATTGTGCCTTATTGCGCCACATTGTGCCACATTGTGCCACATTGCACCACATTGCGCCACATTGCGGCCTATTGTGCCACCTTCACCATATTGTGCCCCATTGCGCCACATTGCGCCACATTGTACCTGATTCCGCCACATTGAGCCACATTGCGCCACATTGCGTAACATTGCGTAACATTGTGCCACATTGCGCTACATTGTGCCACATTGCGCCACATTGTGCTACATTGCGCCATACTGTGCCACATTGCGCCACATTGCGCCCTATTGTGCCACCTTGCATCATATTGTACCCCATTGCGCCACATTGTGCCAATTGCGCCACATTGTGCCACAATCCGCCACATTGAGCCACATTGCGCAACATTGCGCAACATTGCGTAACACTGTGCCACATTGCGCCACATTGTGCCTGATTGCGCCACATTGTGCCACATTAATATTGCGCCACATTGCACCACATAGCGCCAAATTGTGCCAGATTACGCCACATTGTGCCACATTACGCCACATTGCGCGACATTGTGCCTGATTGCGCCACATTTCGCCCTATTGCGCCACATCGTGCCACATTGTACCACATTGCGTAACATTGTGCCACTTGCGCCACATATCACTACATTTGCCACATTGCGCCACATTGTGCTACATTGCGCCTCATTGTGCCAGATTGCGCAACATTGCGCCACATTGTTCCACACTGCGCCACATTGTGCCACATTGCGCCACATTGTGCCTGATTGCGCCACATTGTGCCACATTAATATTGCGCCACATTGCACCACATTGCGCCAAATTGTGCCACATTGCGCCATCTTGTGCCACATTCCGCTACATTGAGTTACATTGCGCCACATTGTGCCACATTACGCCACATTGCGCCCTATTATGCCACCTTGCAACACATTGAGCCCCATTGCGCCACATTGTGTCACATTGCACCATATTTTGCCACATTGCGCCACATTGCGCCACATTGCGTAACATTGTGCCACATTGCACCACATATCGCTACATTGTGCCACATTGCGCCACATTGTGCTACATTGCGCCATATTGTGCCACATTGCGTAACATTGTGCCACATTGCGCCACATATCGCTACATTGTGCTACATTGCGCCTCATTGTGCCAGATTGCGGAACATTTCGCCACATTGTTCCACACTGCGCCACATTGTGCCACATTGTGCCACATTGCGCCTGATTGCGCCACATTGTGCCACATTAATATTGCGCCACATTGCACCACATTGCGCCATCTTGTGCCACATTCCGCTACATTGAGTTACATTGCGCCACATTGTGCCACATTGCGCTACATTGTGCCACATTGCGCTACATTGTGCCACATTGCGCCCTATTGTGCCACCTTGCAACACATTGAGCCCCATTGCGCCACATTGTACCACATTGCGCAACATTGTGCAACATTGCGCCACATTGTGCTACATTGCACTACATTGCGCCCTATTGTGCCACCTTGCAACACATTGAGCCCCATTGCACCACATTGTGCCACATTGCGCCACATTGCGCCACATTGTGCCACATTGCGCCACTGCGTACCACCTTGCGCCACAATGGGGCACAATCTGGCGCAAGATGGCACAAAATTTAAATTGCAAATTATGTATGTGGTGAATTTTCCTCTTGCGTTCAATTCGTTTGTACGTTAATTGTCCACGCTAAAACTTAAACTTGTAGAAATCTGCCTTTGGTTTGGCCTATTGCTTCATAAAAGTACCAAGCTTCACTTTAAGATGGTCTTTACGCTTGGAGCTGTGACGAAACACAAAAACCTGGCACAAGAACTTTGCTTCCGGCAAATTCTGTGAGCACGTGCTTTGGAGAAATCAAGATGTCGCCGACTATCGTCAGTAAATGGCTTTTGAATCTTTGTCAAGGTACGCACTTTTATCAAGGTACGCGAAAGAATTATTAACTTCTTGAACATTAAACGCTTAAATTAAATTGATCTTTAGGGACGGAAATGAGGAAGAGAAATGTTTCGTGCGTGGCTCGTCCCTATATTTTGAGCATATTGATGTCGAGCGGAGTTTCAAGCGACCAGTTTACGAATTTAGTTTTGAATGTTTAACTTTAAAACCTCGTAAATGTTTTAAGGCATTTGGGTAGTAGAACTTTCTTGTCAGGTAACTCACGCATTGTATAGCTGTAATAAACAAGATGGTAAAAACACTGATTCATCTTAATTTTGTCCTGATTTTGAAGCGTTTTTTAAAAGACCTTGCATAATTGCGGAGTTTGTTTCTTCAGGACAGGGGGTGCTTCAGAAAGAAACTGCAGCCGTAATTGCGAAAATTCTTCGTATTAACGCTTCAATTTCACAACAAAATTTTGACAAATCAAGTTTATTTTGTCAACTTGTTTATTTCAGCTATACAGTGCGTTTTTTTGACAATATTTTCCTGTCGTCGTTTCGTTTATGAAAATGTTTGGTATAGCTATTTTCAAATTAAGTGTTTTCGTGAAAACTTTTTTACCAAGAATAGCTGGCATAGAAAAATTTTCCAAGTTGTTGTTAAATTTTCTCTGATTAGTGTTGTGTTCAAGGCTTTATTACGATATTCAGTAAATGTTTGTCTCGAAATGCTCAACAAGGTGACCCTTGTTGAAAATTTTAATTTTCCCGCCAAAAAACTTAGAAAAAATGCGGGCGCTTAAAATACACCTGCACCAATTTTTTTTTTCAAAAAAATTATTCCATACTTAATTTACTCGTTTTCAAAATTTTTAATTTTCCCGCCAAAAAACTTACGGCGCCCAAAATACGCATGCGCCCATTTTTTAAAAATTCGTTAAGGATGATATTTAAATCATTTTTCATCCTTAATTTTAATATGTGTTTGTAGTCTAATAAATGCAATACTTAAATAAAGAGTGAAGTTCTTTTGTAATCTTTATATCAATAAAGAACAAGTGTTTCCTTTCAATTCTTTTATTTTCTTTTATTGTTCTAATACAAAACTTAATTAATCAATTGAATTTCGATTGAATTAATTACAGAGGTGTCATAAAAAAATTGCCCTATATATATAATAAGACTTTTTGCGGGAAATTGGAAAAAATTTGCACAGCGTTTCCCCTGACAACTTTTTTGACAAAAATTTTAAGGGGATACCACATTGAAGTTTTCGGGCCAAAAACATTCAGCATATAGCATCCTGAACACAAACTAACAAAAAAAGTTTGAATCCAGTAAATATTTGTTTGTGTCCAAGATGGTATATTCCATGATGATATCTTGTGGAATAGTCAGCCGTAAAACGACGAGCAGCTAGAAACCTATTTACAAAAATAAGAAGAGCAAGTTAAAATTCTTACAACCGCAACGTTTCTATACAACAATGAGAGGGTGAAAACATTTCTAAATCGAAATATTTAAGAAAGTAGATATAACTGGGTAATTTGAACCCAAACTATAAATTCTCTAAACTATAGCGATTCTAAAATGTCGCCGCTTTCTCAATGTTGTGCAGAAATATCAGTGTTAGACATGTTAACTGGCTCGTCTCACTTCTGTAAAAAGATTTCCAGCTGCCCGTCATTCACAGCTTAACTATTCAACGGGGTATCATCACGCAATATACTTCAAGGAGATAGCAAAGGCAAGCCATGAACCCGATTACTCCTACGAAATAATAAAAAAAAAGCGCGAAAACTTCAATCTAGTCCTAGCGTTTGAAAAAGTTTAGAACTTCCGCCGCTTTTAGCCGTGATGCAAAAGCAAAACTTGACAAATTACAGGCCAATTTAAAAAAAACTGTTTATGTCTTGCTTCGTTGTCTTCTAGAAATTACTTCCAGCGAGGTGTTAAAGGTTAATGTCTGGTTATCAAGCATCGAAATGTATCACTATACATATCCCATGGCTTTTAGTAAAACTATCTGTCAGAAAGAAATAAAATTTTAGAAGAATCAGACAATTGAACTAACATCTTTGAGAAACAACAGCAACACGTAGGGGCCACCAAACCACCCCCAAAATGTTTCGTCCGTTCTTGGATATTTCACATTATTATATGGAGAAGAGTGTTTTACCGGGAACTAAACCACTCGTAGATTCCATACGCCACTTCATCCGGGACCCGAGTGGCGTATTTTCCGTATGTCACCTTTGTGAGTGTCGTATCGTTCAATGAAGTCACGATTCCCGCCTTTTGCTTTTGTTGAATTGGTTTCTCCATATAATAAAAAGAACATTACACGTTGGCTCGAAGATATGAATTTTATGTTCTCGTGGCAAGAACAATATCTATATTGTTCTTGCCACTCGAACATAAAATTCATATCTTCTCGCCACCGTGTAATATCCTCTATTTATTTCGCATTACTTAAAAAGTATTGACTCTTTCTACACCAAACTTGGCAGATGAGCAGGAGACCTATTGCCGGTTATGTTTACGTGAAAAATGTCAGTAAATGTCAAAATTGTGACGTCACAGTGATGACGTCATGTTTTTGCCACTTTTGAAGTTTTTAATATACATTTTTTTTACAATGAAAAAATATATGAAAAATAACTCTGCAAAATATGGGGTCCCCCCCTTGAGAAAAATCCCCAAATTGGAGCCGTAATTTTGTTCCAGCAAATGCAGCTATGCTGCACATGTGATGTGCCAGATGACTAAAGCAAAAATAAAGAAGAAAATCGGAATTAAAAAATATCCTCTAGTACTATTGCGTTAAAATTAGTTTTGTTACGTCATAACCTGTGACGTCACCCGTTTTTTACTGTTAATACGATCTTAACTGAGCCGAAAATCAAATTTCTAAAACCATACGATTTTTGAGACCATCAAGCTTTCTATTTTTCTAGATTATTAGCCTTCCTAGAATAAAACTGAAAAAAAAATAAACCAAAGAGACTGACTTAAGGACAGTATGGTTAAGCAAATTCCGGGGGGGGGGGGACAGCAAAAAAATATTTCATTTACCATATCTCAAAAAATAATCATCATAGCAAAAAACGGTTTCCGGCATTTTACTCCTCAAGTCAAGGCCATTCCAATGACATAATCTTTTTATCATATTTTACAAAAAATTATAGCACGTTTTGGTGACGTCATCAATTATGACGTCGTAATCTGACATTTTGTCACAACTTCGAAATTAAAATAAACTGGAGGACAAAGAAAGCTCATCTGCCAAACTTGGTTCAGAAATATATAAACCAAGCAAATATAGCCTTCATGAAACATTAGGGGGGTGGTTTGGCCCCTAAGTGAACGGTGAAGTTGAGAAAATTTTTGTCCGTTTCAAACGATAACGATATAGTTTTAGAAGAATGAGACAATTAGAGTTACACGAGGAATAAAACACAAATAGCGGTGATAAACATATTAAACTTACGCATTTTAATAACTTGACGTTTCGTATGCTACGCAACATACATTTTCAAAAGTAGAATAAAGACCGTTACAATTTTTGAAAACTATATATGAAATGTAAAAATGTATGTTGCGTAGCATACGAAACGTCAAGTTATTAAAATGCGTAAGTTTAATATGTTTATCACCGCTATTTGTGTTTTATTCCTCGTTAAACTACGATGGCCCAAGAACAAAAGCCTATATGAATTAGAGTTACGTTCTTGATAAGTAATAGTGAATAAAAACGATGGCGATAAAATTTTGAATGAATCAGACAATTGGAGCAAAGTTTTGAAAATCAAAGATGTAATAGTGAATACTGTCTGTCAGTTGCGGACGAAAGCAATGTTATTTCAGGACAATCAAACAATTGGAGCTACAAATTTTCGAAAAGCAAAAAATCTATTCGTGAGTATTTTCGGTAAAATGTTAATCAGTCCAGATAGCAGCTTCAACATTTTAGAATATTCTGACAATTTAAGTTACATTTCTTAAACTCAAAATATCAGATAGTACAAATGAAAGCCAAGTATATCAATTTGAAAAATCAGACAGTTAGACCTACATTTTTAAAAAGCGATAATAAAAGAGTTGCTTGATACCAGACATAATTCATTACAGCCTCGCTGAAAGTTAACCAAGAGGATATATTCGGTTCTGATTGACCTTACTGCGCTTATTCCCCTTACGAAAAAACTGAATGTAAGCCGAACGTTTTCCGTACAGAAATGTATAAAAGAATATAACTCTAGTGTTTTCAGGAAACGAAGATCAATCCAAAAACCCAATATCCTCTTCTAAATTTATTTATTCAGTTTCAAGGTGGCTCTGCATGTCAATATACAACAAACGACAAAAAATGGTAGCGCTTTTTACTACGGCGAGCAAAACGAAAAAAAAACACACGAGCGAAACAATGAAGAAAGCGTGAAATTCTGAGAACATGTTGTGATCATGTCAACAAATGTTTCAAATATTCAAAATTAACTTGAATAAAGTTTCGGACAAATTCAGATTTACACACGAATCGTTAATTAACAACTCCTGGAATTGAGAAAGAAACGATAGGAATCGTTTTCTTAATTAACTTCAAACTGCAGCATTTTCAGATCAATTGGGTCATTAATTTGTAGCAAGGAAATTGTTTTTTTAACATACACAATTTACAGCAGATAAATTATCAACTTGACGTTTCTGAGAAAAATCATAAACGTTCACGTCCATTCGAATGCAAATCGAAGAATCAATCAAGACACTTCTTTAATTCCGTATCTGAAAATGCTACGATTTGAAAAGTAGAAATTATTCTCCGACAACATAAAGTTTAAAACAATTCAGTTTCCAGGACCAGTCATTAAATTTTCTTTTTGAGCAAGGGCATTGCCCTCCAACAGACATTTATAAATTGAAAATAGGCCTACGTAAAACTTGGTGCTTAATGCGATTTTGGAGAACACGAGAAATTCAAATGTTCAGAGTTGTGTTGTTTGTCAATTTATATCAAAACAGAATTTGTTAGAACTGACATGATCAACATGCAGCGCCACCTTAAAATACTCTACAAAGGTCATCGCCTAGTGACGGTTTTCAAACTTAGGAGAGTTGAGCGATTTTACAACAATTTGGAATGTTAAAAAAAAATCAAAAAATACTCGAGTCTGAGAAAATACAAGTAGTAAAGCATGCAATACCGACTGATAAAACATAATTTAATCAAATTGATGATCGCTCGAGAAAAGAATGAAACTCCCTACAATTTGAAAACATGTACTAAATGATAACTCGAAAGCGGTTGAAACCTTTCAGTCAAAAATGGCAGAATTAATTAACAATCATTACCGAATTTAATTTTCTTTTCATGCCCGAATGTCACTCGAATGCAAATATTTCAGTCTAGAAAAAATAAATAAAACTTTTATCGAACGAAACTATTTTAAACTAGGAAATTTTGAGCTCGATTGTCTCTTCTCTAGTTTCAAGGCTGCCATTTAATGAAGGAGAGATTTCAGTTTAACCAAATTCTCAAATGCTTTTCCTAACTTAGTCTTCATCCTCCCTGCTTCAATCATTTTGATCTTCCATATCTTGCAGACTTCCCTGTCTTCAGGCGTTTACCCCCTGAAAATAGAGCAGATAAAAATTGGGTAAGGAATAAACAAGTAAACAAGGAGTTAAAGAATTCACACTAAATTGTTAAACACGAGTGCGCGTTGACAAGCACAAGACAAACTTTGACAAAGAAACCACACTTTCACGAAGAAAGCCAAACTCTTGTCGGAAAATTTGCTAAGAACCTGGCGTCTCGTATGGTTCTTGAACTAGCTTCTAATGTTTGTTTTACCTTCTTACTAAAGCCATGCGGTTGTTGTGTAGTTCAAGGACACGAAAAGAAAACCGGGTCCGGCAAGCGCACGTGGTAGGACTTGGAGCCGTTATTTTTGGTTGAAATATTACCTTCGAGGGTAGACTGTAAAGAAATTGATACTAACCAATAGCAGAAATGAGTGTCAACCAACTTCTCTTTCTCAAACGTCGGCGCCACTTCTTCTCCAAAGTAAGAATTGCTTCTCGTCAGTGTACAAGGGGACAGTACACATCTTACTCCGACAGCAAACATCTCAAAATGACAAACAAGCACCTCAGGTCAGCGACAGCCATCATGAATATCCAAAATAAGATTAGACCAATCAGCTAACAATTAAGTCACGAAGTTTGGGGGCAACACCCTTCGCATGCTTTATTCTGCGAAATTTTTGCATTTTATTTGTTCATAGGGAGCTCACGAGAACCTACCGAGTTGTGCTAAATAAACACAGACGGTCATTTCTCAAATATTATTAGCTTTCTCACGGTTTTTCAGGTGACTATCCCTCTCGTTCATTTTTAACATTCAAACAGATAATAGGTGATTTTAAAATGATTTACTTTTTTACCACACTATTCCCTCACCGTCATGCCACATGTGCATGGGACAAGCTATGTTCAGAAATAGGACAAGTACTTCACGTTAGGGCCACGTTTCGTCGCCCATGTATAAGTCACCCTACCTTTAAAATAAATGTTAACCGCAAGTAAACTGCGGGGCTACTAAATGGCTGGCCTATCATGAATTATAAGTCAGAAAAAGTGACCCAAAATCACAGATTCGACCCGAGCTAAAGTATTCATTTAACTTAACTTCCTCTATGTAAATTTACAGGTCTTAACTTTTTTGAATTCGCTCTTTTTATTCATTCCTTGATAATGGCGTCATGAGGTCGCCGAACCATTATATCGTTAGTTTTCACTTGCCTGTGTATTTCTAAAGCATTATTAATAATAGAAAATCAATGTTGTCTGACTAATTAAGAGGGCAGAGCCTCAACTAAAAATTCCTTGTTTTGAATTTAGCTGCGTTTTGTGTTTGTTGTGAAAAGCAAGATATATACGAGGGTAACCCTGGTTCTGTCCCCTATCTTTAAAAGCTAACTTAGTTTAAATATAGAAAAAGAAAGAAAATAGATGTTACACGAAACAAATATCTATTCAGTTCAACACGAGCATAGGATAAAAAAAACCACAAAACTGAGTTACCTGGCGGATGTTGAACCCACGACCTTCCGAACAGCGGTCAGATACTTTAACCACTTGGTCACGGCGGACCCACATCAAACCACGCAAATCTGCACCTAGAATGTAGTTGTTATCGACAGCCGACCAATCTTACTTTAGCAAATGTGCCGTGAAAAATCATCGGAATGCGTTAATTCAAAATCATTCTAATGACGTTTTTCTTGCGACAGTAATAGTTCGAAAATAGGAGATGTTGTTCCATGTTCTCTAAGAAAATTCATGCACCCTTAAGCACTAGAAAAACTGTTAGTAGACGTACGAGTGGAACGCACAAGGCTGTGTAAAGGAATGGCTGGACGCAGTGGAACCGTAACGGCACAGTGAGCACACGGTCTGGCTGAGCAAACGCTTGGGGGAACCCACAGAAACATTTGGTATAATGAACGGGGTTTCGTATAGCACAACACATGGGGTCTGGGAAAACAGCACGAAAAATAATCAAAATTACTTCGTTACATTGGATAACATTTTAGAACTTGAAAAACATTTGAGGACAAGAGTAACACGCAAATTTAAGCACTTTATTAAGCTAGACATATACATAGTTGGAAAAATCGAGTCTTGTTTTTTGCCTTGTCAATGATTATCATGTATCAGTACTGACAGAAGCAAATTCCTCGTTATACAAAGCCTCAGCGAAATCATCACACACGTGATCAAGTTCATTTCCAACTTGTTGTAAAGTGTCCTCTAACAAGTCTTCACTGATCCTGCAACCAATCAATGCCAAGAGATAAGAACATACCAGTAACACAGGCCATACACACTATCACTGTCACGGAAGTGCTATTGGGTTATTAGTAGCAGGCACCATGTTGATTGTCCTGCGATGATGTGGGGTCGGGTGGGGCTATCAAGAAACTACGGCAGCCACATTTGGGTCATGTTCTATTTCAGAGACGATGATTTTCAGATACCGCAGAAGCGGAAGGGTGGAATAACTGCCCGAAAAAAGGTTTTTTTTATCAACCCAACCCTGCTTTTCTAGCACGTTAATTTGTAATAATACTTCTTTTTATTTTGACTCTCCAAACAGTAGCTATCCTACAGACGTACCTATTCACCAGTCCCCATGGGTCAAACGTTCCTTGCTCGTGAGTAGAAGTGTCTCGAAGATACTTATTATATCTGTTCCTGTAGGACACTATACTGGCCCTCATCTCCTTAGGCACATCGAGGAGCACTGTGGGCCGAGTGCCAGCAGGGAGGGGCTGGTTTTGTAGACTTCTCTTTTGAGGACCTTTATAAACGAAGCTTTGTGCGGACGAGCGTTCGGTAGATCCTAATAAACAAACAAAAACAACAATTACTACTGTAGTGTCAACAAAACTGAGCCTCTGTTTCAATGAAACGGAAAACTAACCTTCCATAAGGGAGGAAAAACTACTTATTTCGCTAATTTCATCCAGCAGTCGTAATGGCTTCCTGTCGTCTGGTCGGTCCTCGTCGGAAACTCCTCGGGTATTTTTCGACAGCAAACGATGGCTTTCGGTTTCGTCTGGTCTGGTAAACACGATGGGTTTGGGATCTCCGGCCGGTCGAGTACTTTTCTCTACTTGAAAAAAGTAAATTTCACCGAGATAAGAAGCTATGTTGAGATACAGTCAAGACCCAGCTAAAACAAGATTTTTTACAAATTAAATATTGTGGCGCGTATTAAAATGTAATTTTTCGTTGGGAAAAGACAGCAAAGAGGCGGTTGTTATGGAGGCTAACTCGTACCTGTGAATCACACATCTCTTTCGTCAAAGACAACCGACAACACGTGTTTGTACTGTTTCCTTCTATCACGCTGAAACACACTGAGCTTCAATCAAGCAACAGTAAACACACAGCCCGTGATACCTCTCGACATTGTCGCGTAAGCTTGTACGCCTTTGTAGTACAGCCATCCTCAAAACAGCTGTATATGACAAATATTATTGAGTAACATAAATGCTTGCATACGTACCTACGATAGGTTCTCCAGACGATTTCTCCACGTCAGCGTACTTCACATGAACCCAGTGCTGTCTAATCTCCTCCTCGACTTTCTGAAAACAACAACTATTCAGTCACAATTTATTTCGCAACTAAAATCCTGGCCAAACGGACTCGCAAGTAGCCGCAAGTTGAACTTGCGTAGAGACTTGCGTTGCCTGGGTGGATAAATGGACTCGCAAGTACACGCAAGTCGTAAAAACCCCATTTCAAGGCTACGGGCTTAGTATTTCAGTGGCTAATAGGTTGCTATAACAACGAATGGACGACACTCAACTTGCGTTGTAGTTTTAAGCTCATTTTACATTATCATACTTTAAAGTTTTTAATTGTTTTATAGCTCACATTTGTAATGCGCAGGTGATCATATATTCATGTAGCCTGCGCAATATAAATGTAAATTATTATTATTACTTGGATTTGGTGGCCAATCGGTGAAAAACTTGCGTCGACTTCGTGCAAATTTGATTTCGACTTAAGTGAGCGCAAGTCATCACGAGTAGACCCAAGTTTTTTCAACTTTGCCTACTTGCGAGTCCGTTTGGCCAAGGATTAACTATTAAAACCTTATAGGAGGATATTTGAACTTATATGAAAATCTACCTAACGCTCATCCGCATCAATGTGAGTCGCCACAGAAAGAAGAAATAGTACTTTCCCAATGGTTTTAAAACATTTGTCCTTGTGCAGCTCATTACCTCAAAACTCTGCAGTCTCTGTAATATATTTTCTAATGTGGAGCTGTTTTGCAAAGTGTCAGCTTGCACTTCGGCCTCGTCCTCTACCTCTAACCTGCAAACCAATAGGAAAATGCCACATTAAACATTGTGGATTATGATTTACAAGTGCCAAGTACAAATCTAATGAAATAACTCTTTTTTTACGGCAAGGTTTATGGCAAGGTATTCTGGAGGTAAATCTTAGTAATCCGATTTTTTTTTTTTCGGTCGGGATTTCTTTGCCACTTACAAGCCGTGTATTTTCTTGTTTTCGAGTGCCACATGATAAATTATTTACTAACTTAGCTTGTTCGAGCCGTACTGGGTAATATTGGCCCTCGGTCGTATTTGTACGGAACTCGCTGCGCTCGGTCCGAACTGCCACGACCTTCGGCCAATATTCTCCAGTGACGATCCTCCCGAGATAGTAAGAGGTTAAATACAAGAAACTAGAACTGAGAGGATAACACAGATCCAGACCTTCTTGAGCACTAAACTTTCTACTTTCATATGGTTGCAGAGCACGACTCACTCACCTTTGCATTTCAAGAACTGTTTCCTCTAAAATATCGTCTAGAATTTTTTCGGCTAAAATGTCCGCTTGATTCAATGTCTGTTGAGATGATTTTCAAGAAAGAAAGAACGCGATCGTCAAAGGCCTTTGCCTAACAAAGAGTTCAAGATGACTTAAAAATAAAACCACTCGAGTAATGTTCGTTAACTTACTGTCTGTGAGGCGAGTTTACCAAGTTGATGCTGTAGAGATCTTTTTTGTTCCGTTTCTCGTTTCACCTCCGTCTCCGCTATGGCCTACACGTGAGTGAAAAATGATAATCAATTGTTTGTTTTGCTGTACTGTGTAGTAAAATAAGATTGCGGTCTTTTCGCTCGAAAGTCAGTTCGCCAGCACTGTTAGCTCCGTGGTCAGTGGATTAAAGAACGAGAAATACCGGTAGGCATGCTTTTTGTAATTTTGTTTCATTATACCCACAATGTTGTCTTTTTCGCTCCTTTAGTTTAAAGAAAGAAAAGTTAACACATCCTTTTTTAAACTTTCAGTCCGAGTGAAAAGACTTACAGTCCTTATAGTCCGGTTGAACTGACATCGGGCGAACTGGCTATCGGGTGAAACGACCGGTTACCGTAAAACACACCCTATTTGTTTTCAGCTCAGTCTACACAAAGATTTTAGACATCCGTGGAACCTCGTTTACCGTGAGTAAACAGAGCAGAATTCACGAGGCTACTACCAGTTCAACCTCATTTACCCAAAGTTCAGACAGTTCACACGTACCTCTGCGCGATCCAAAAGAGGTTTCAATCGAGATCGGATGGCTTGTTCTGTCTCGGTTATTACACGCTTTGAAAGTACGGCTTCTGGGCTGAAATCAAGAATCCTGTAGTTAGTTAATGCCTCTAATTAAACTCTGGTTGTAGGAAAGCTACTGTAATCCAGACATCTTATAACGTGATTTGTCTAAATTCACACGTCCTTGACTGGTTCATTAACTAATCCTACAAGAACAAATACATACCTCCTTCGATCCCGTCGCATATTTTCCAAACGTCGCTCTCTTTCTAACTCATAAATCTGGTTTTAAAAGACAAAAGCATTTAAACTGGAAATAGTAATCTACTTTATACATTTTAAAAGTAAAATAAATGAAAGTGATAAACGTGATGAACTTCACCCTTCTTTCCGCCTCTTCATCAAGCCACCTTTGCCTGAAAAGAAAATTGTCCATAATTTGTTTTTCGTTTTTCATGAGTTTCTATTGCTAATTATATTTATTTTAATCTATTTATCATGTTCTCTTCATGTTTGTTTATCACAACGGCGACAATCCAAGTCCCATCGATATTGAAAAAAAATTCTTCCTGCCCTCAAAATCAAAGTTGGTTTTCCTAAATGCTGATGATGTTGAAATACGAGCAAAATCGCTGTGCACGGCAAAACCTACGGCAAGTCCAACCTTTGCTGTGTCACTTACCTGGCCACCTCTCTTTCTATCAGTTCATGATCCACAGGAAGCATTCTGCGAGCGTATCTTGGACTTCTCGGATTTGGTAGCTAGAGACAAGAAAACGTGCTTTACATCCCTCGTCAAGGCAGAAAGGATACAGTTTTCACAGACTCGTGTTCGCTGGTTATTTCTTTCCGTTATCCAATCCCTCCTTGGCCAAAGTTAAGTATATCAGCTTTATCGGCAGAAAAACTTCTTTAATAGTAGTCTTACTTTTTTATCTTCAGTTGAACTTTTCTGTCTCGAACACAGTCTCCCGGCTAGTTGGAACTAAACTCATTTTCCATTGGAAACGCCTTTTTCAATCATTTACTGTCCGCCATCTCGAATTTTTTTTTTCTCTTGTTGTCTTAAAGAGTTCGAGATAGAGAGGCTCAGCTGTACTTTGAAAACTGCTTAATATAGGAACCCCACGAGTGGATAAATATTATTCGTATATTGTCACTCTTAGCGCTTACCTACCCATACACACAAACAAACAACCCCACCTGCTATTTTACGCAACTACATATTAACCAGCAAACCTGTTGCTCATATTCTCTTCTCCTCTGCGATCTCGGTGAAAGATAGTCACCCATGTCCCGGTAGTGTACTCTTTCTGGGGTGCGAAGGCCTTCCTTTATGGGTGTTCTAGGCGGGGTCCTTGATTGTGCCCCTGGCTGCAGTTTGTCCAGCCCTTCTCCTGGAGGGGCCTTTTTCAATATGGAGGAAACTGTTTCTTTGGCAAAGTGAGCCTGATCCACAGCTTGAGGTACTTTAATTCGTTTGGCAGCTTGTTGAGCTCTCTGACGCTTAAGCTGATAGAAATAATATCTGCAGTTATTTTAATACATTCAAATGGCAATTGAAACTAAAACCATAGGCAAGCAATTCACCCAGGGTCAGTTTTCTATATACATAACAGTAAAACACTAACAATTCAGAGCTTCATTGGCAAGAAAACAATGGCTACTCTAACTTTCTCTTTGACTTCCCTATCTTTCTATAAGTTAACCCTTTTACTATAGGTGAATGAAGTTTCCTCCTTACAGTTGAATCTGACTAACTCAGTTATCGTGAATTTCCCCTATCTCAAACTTTAATTATTTTTTTTTTCAATATGCTTTTAAAGTCATTTACTATCAGCACAATTTAAAACTCAAAAGAGGCTTGGGGAGAGACAAAAAGGCGACTTAGGGAGTTAGAGTGAGGCTGAAAGAGGAGCAATGGGAAGGGGAAGGAGAAGGAAAAATATCTCCTCTTGTCCCCACCCCCTCCTGCCCACTTTTGCTAAGTCAACTTGGTGGCAAATCTACTTGATTGCGAGCTAATAACTCGTAAACACACGGAAAAATGCCTGCCCTGCAGGCTACTTCAAATGAAGATCTGAACCATTTGGCTCCAGTCTCATGAGAATAGAACCAAAAATAGAGAAAATCCCAGGGGTCAATGGGTTGAATACTATAAAGAATTGATTAAAACCTTTTTACACACCTTGAGTCTAGCAGGAAGCAACAGTGATTGTTTGACTGGTTTTACACCTTGAGGAGCAGGCCTTGGCTGGAAGGTTGGTTTTACCTTTAAGAAGTACAATTTACAAAAATCTTAGCAAATATTCCAATAGGATTTACAACCGCCCTTTTCACTCATAACTTGTCTCGTTAGCACTTTAATTACATCCACCATGGATGTGTAGCAATTTTGTAGTTTCTACCTCATACTCAGGTTGAAATTTACTGCATTGTAAATAGCAAGTTAAGAAAGTACTGAACATGCTATAAGAAAATGTGCCATTACTTAATACAGGCATTTTTGAAAATAAAATACTTTCATACCATTGGTGTTTGAACTGGAGTGTCCTTAGCTCTTAGTAATGCACTCAACCCTGCCTGCAGCACAGCATCCCTTTCAGGGGTGGGGTCAGGAGAACTTGTTAATACTGTGCGATAAACATAACATACAAAATAAACGCTCACTGGCCAGTGACAATAGTCGTGATATTGTATAACTCATTCTTAAAAGCTCCATAGTTTTCATTATTAAAGGAGTTACGTTCACTTGTTGTAAGTCTCTTCTCACAGCTGCTGTTAAGCTACCCACTCTCCCAGGGATCGAAAAAGACTTGAATTCCAGCTTACCCTTAGAACAAGTATCTTTCAAATATTGCTTGCCCTGGGCAAGGAGAATCTACTAGTCCCGGATGACCAGAAGGCACTTTTTTCAAGCCCTGCCCTCCCACACCCATTCCAACTGTCACTGTCTTACAAATTGTTTAACACAGGGCATATCCAGAAAAAGTTATTTAATTTTAAACTCTGTCAGTAAAAGTTAATAAAAAACATATAAATCAGACAAAGCTGGTTTAAATGGGCAGACCTTGTTTCAGAGGAGATTTCAATGCCTGTGTTTCTTGAGGTTTTCTATCAGCCACTTCCTGAAGAAATGCACTTGGTTTTTCTGGTGTTTTGTCTGTGTCTAACTGGAGCTCATCACTTTCGAGCTGATTTAAATTGAAAGAGAAAGGGCAATTACAGTAACACCAAAACAATCAGGAAATTAATATACATCCTAAACATTATAGGCATGCAAATGTAGAAACACGATCTGTGTAGAAAGCTACATGCATGTAGCTGTAGTCAACAACAACTTTATTAAATTATGTGTCTTGGTAAAATAGCTGAGGGTCAAACCCTCTACTAATTGCGTACACCTAAAAGTTAAGATTAAGGAACTATTTACAAACCTAAACCTTAATGTTCCAGACGTTACATCCATTGATTGATGGGCTACAGTATTTGGTAAATTATGAATCAATAGGCAAAAGTCTTTCATTTAAATCATTGTTAATCTCTATGAACAGGGATCGTTTTTTAGATGCTATTTTTCAGGAAGAAAGCTGGCTTGGTACATGACTTGCAAAACCGAATTTTCACAGTAAATGGCAGGATAGAAACTGTAAATTCAACAGTTCTAAACAAGGATATGTGGTAAGTTTTGAAGAGTTTAACATCCCAGCAAGGAACTGGTAAAGAGCTCACTGACCTTTCTTCCCTCATTCTCAATTCCCTTCACCTCATCAAAGAGTTCTTCTCCACCGATGTGTAACTGTGCTGCCAAAAGTGACAACTGTCTAATGAGAGCAGACAGTTCTTGGTACATTGGCGGCAAACCATGACCAACCTTGGGCTGAAGAGGAGCATGGCTAACAAATGTCTGCAGTGCTCTGACAGCTCCCCTGTGTGCTGCTGCCAGATGACTCAAAGTCTGGCTCTAAAAATCAGTCTTTAGGTTAGACTAGAGCATTTTAATTTACAATAGTTACAGTTTTTGCCATACAAAACCTATCACTTCAGGCTTTAAACTGCCAATCTGGAAGGAAGAATATTAAATTTTAGAGACTCTCAGTTCTTTATTGAGAAAGACAATTGCCAGAAACCCTTTGAAAATGAGATGATGCAAACAGTCCAACCGGACTCAGAACACTTTGTCTAAGAACTAACTCTCTTGAATCAAATGTAAAGTTCTAACAGTTACTATATTATAAGGCAGTGGGAAAAGTCTCGCAATAACCTAACATATCCCAATGTGCGACCCCTAAGAAATGTACCTTCTTGGTATGTTTTATTCCTCTTCTCTTTTTATTAAGCTCATCCTCAATTTCCCGAACCTAAAAGGAGGATGAAAAGAAAACAAACATCTATTGAATTAACTTACATGTGTGAGAACTTGGATATGGAAGTGCAATAAAATGTTTTGGAATGAGACATGAAAGGCAGGCAGGCTAGGCTGACCTTCCCACTTAAACCAAACTTAGATTTTTTGTTGTTCATGTCTGTTTTAAAATTACAGTAAGTATTTTAAGATGCATAAAACTATTCTGTAATGCAGTGTATTTTGTATATGTTACTTCCAGTATCCCTTTTGGTATTTTTAACCCCACATTTTAACTAGGCCTAAGGTGAATCCAGTTTTTGTAGTGCATCATTGTATGTCATGTTTGTTACCAACCTGCCACATATTCCCAGTAGCCAATCGTGCGTCAACCGAAACATTTACCTAAACTTTAAGAACTTGGTTGTAAGCTTCTCTAGTTGTAATTTTTCAAGACTTAATTTTTGTGAAACTGTCACCATAAAAATTGAGGTCACATTAACTACAAAAAGCTGGACATGGCTTCCAGTGATGTATGAGGTTAAGTGTCAAGTAGGTACTACACACCTCTATAGTAAAATTCAAACTTAATCACCTGTCTCTGTAGCACATAAAGCATCCTTGCCGACCGGGCAGCCTGTTCTTCAGCTCTCACCACTTGCCGCTGGTCTACATCTTCATCAGAGAGTCTCACATCTCCATCCCTCCTTCTTTTTAGCCTTTTATCTTTGTTCTTCAAGACTTCAGGTCTCTCATTTTTCAATTCCTCCATTTGTTTCATGTACTGTTGGAGCTCTTTACGAAGTTTCCTGATTTCATGAGCCTGCATCCTTTCTCCATCTGAATCAAAATCATCTTCTTCTCTAGGAGCTGGGTAAAAGTATAACCTATGCTGTCTCTTTCCTGCTGCTTCCTGCTTCTTTACAGTGTTATGAACCCTGTCACGCAAAGTGACAGTGTCTTCTGACGAAACAGCTTGAGGTCTAGATTTGCCACTCTTCCCTCTAACCTTCTTTCCTGAAACACCTTTTTCTTTACCTGTAGCCGTAACATGCCTGTTCTGTGTCTCTTCCTCTTGTGAAACAAAAACATTCTCAAAGCCAACTTCTTTTAACTTTTTAACATCTTTCTTGGCCAAATGAACAGCAAGTGCAAGCCGATCACTTGATATGGATGATGAGACTGACAACACCAAAGGATAAACAACTGGAGTAGTCACATGGCTATGAGGAACTACATGTGGCACTTGAGGCTGCTCACTTATTTTCTCTATAACTATTGGCTGTGGTTTTCTAAACTTTGTTGTAAATTGCTCAGCAGATGTTGGTATTCCTAGGTTAAATTGCAGTTGGTTCATTTGATGGGAGGCAGGTCCACCATGTGGTATCGGCATTGAACGCTGAGGAACACTGACTGGTTGACTTAAGCCTGGGAAGTTAAAACCCACCTGGGCTGGTTGTGAGAGAATACCAGTTGTCATGATCCTGAAACACATTGACAAAAGGTATGAAAGAAGCTCAGATCAGATTACATATAAGATACATTTTAAGTTGTAACTGATCACACTTCAGTTGAGGATTTCAAGTGATCATTTTGTTAGGGGAATCGTAATTTAATCTTTTCTGAACAATTTTCAATAACATCGCTATTCAACCCCCTAAATCAGCCCTGACAGTGCTGGGAGGTAAGACTTATATAGATGAGGTGAAGCTTTTCCATATACCTAAAGGCACGTGAAGTATTGAACGATAATAAGAGGCCCGCACGTTATGATCGACAGCACAAAATTGTCCTCAACAATAAAAGTTCACAATAGAACACATTTATAAATTTTGTCACATATGAGGCACATATGAAAATGTCAAATATATAGCTCAGTCAAATATAAGCTTAAAAGCAGTTGCGTTCAATCCGGAACATAAACACACACATAAAAAGCCAACTTTTCTGATGAAGATGACATCTTTGTAACTGCTTCAATTTTGCCTAGAAAAGGTCTAGGGGGCGCTGCTAGCAGTAACAGGGTATGACCATATTTTATCATCGTTAGTAGTTGAGTTTTAAGCAAATTGCTACGTGTATCTCTGGCCATCGGTGCATGTAAGACTACTTTGGGTTGCTGAAAAAAATTTGCTCGATCCAAAAGCAACCCGCCAATATTGTAGAATTTTTACATTTTTCACTTGCTTTACCCACCTGCCTATTCTTGGAAATCTGGAAATACCATCGCAAACAAACGAAGAAATATTACGAAGAAGTGAAGGCTATATTCCCTACAAGCAAACCGCCATTTTGTTTCAAACAACCATGTGACCAGTCTTCTAGGTTTCAGACTCTTTCAATCACACAGGAACGCGCCGTAACCTGAATACAAAAAAGACGTCGCGTCTCGCTTCAATTACCATGGCAATCACACCAAAAACTATACATCTCCCTCTCCTACAGTGGTCTTAGTTTAATAAAAGCCCACTTTTGTGATGTTTTGTCTCATTGTGACAAATCACTGATCCCATCATGACTGCAGAGGGTCCAACATCAAATAGGTTTTTTCAATCCCGCATCCCCCCACTATGTTTATTCCCATCCCGCAACCCGCCAAACCTATGTTGGTCCCTCACTGTAGGTCTAGGCTACAGCCGCATCAATCCTGCGAGCAGTACATCAGTCATTTCCAGTAGTGCCTATCCCTGTCAATAGTGGCAAATCCTCTCGGGGTGGGGACAAATAAGTGGGCTAAATGCCCTGAGGCCGGAGAGCAGAAAAAGAGAGCAAATGCCCCGTCTCCAGGCTCATCCGTAAACTAACATTGCTCAAAATTCCATAGAGCTCATTGAAAAGGTAGTTCCCAATGCTTTTACATTTGGTAGGGGTGTGCAGCCTGAAAATTGAAACCTTTACACTATTTCAGAACAAAATCTGTGATTTTCCATACCCTATTTCAGACCTGTGGCAAACATCGATACCGCATTTCAGACTTCTGAAATAGGAATTAGTACACGGCCCTAAAATATGACCGCAGCTAACCAGAAATGGCAATAATAGGGAAGCAATAATAAAACTTCAAATGTCCCACCCCTAGAATTAAGATATATGCAAATGCCCGGTTATTGCGCCGGGGGGATGGACACTGCTCGAATTGACTGATGCAGAGCTACCCATCATAATCAAAACGTACGCTTTAGCCAGGGCGATTAAATCTTCTTAGTTTCGCCCTGATTTAGCTCAGTAGTTCACTCACGAAGTTAGCGATATAATAAGACGGGCTCCTTCTGGGGCATGAATGTCTACTGAAGTTTACACGATGTTTGCATACTGTTGCATACGTATTCATCCTTGCGGAAAGGAAACGATATCCGCAATCGTAGCAAGCAGAAGCTTTTCTTTCATTTTCATGTGGGCAGTCCCATTTGCAGTATGAGGGGAACACTCACGGGGAAAGTAACTGAAAGGTATCTCATCATTTTCGGCCCAGCTCCAATCCACTTTACATTGTAACCGAAGGGATGCCAAGATAGAGAAACAGTTCTCTGCATTTTTGCGTTTAACGGTCAACGGGTACAGGTTACTGTTACAACAAGAGGTATGCGTGACAAAAACAAGGATTTTTACACCACCATAACCATCCTTCAAACCATGTAACAAGTCTTCCGGGGAGTTGAACTGCCTCGAATCTTCAGCCATAAACTAAAACACTTCCCCGCACTTAAGCAAAGAAAGCCAAAGTTTGCTATCCGCGAGACAAATTGTTTTATTTTTCATTATTACCGTCGTGGCTTCACAGTTACAAAATACAAGCAAGCAGCTTCCAGAACGAAGAAATACTTAACGCCAAGAAACAAAAGGAAGGAAGGCCACCACCACTCTCTTTGCTTTAAATAATTTTATTAAATAATTCCTCCATCCCATATCACTGGCTGTTGTCTGTGTTTATTACTAAGATAGAACGAGAGGGAAAATGGAAAACGTTAAAGAATTAAGCTAACATAGACCAAAAGTTATATACAATTCTGAACATGAAAAACGACTATACAATATGTGGGTATTTACTCTATCGAATTCTAGTACTACAATAAAAATGTGTTTTATCTCGACAACAGAATAATTAGAGATTGAATTTGTCACTCAGATTAATAGAAGTCTTTTTTTCCTCTTCCTCTAACTAGTGCTTGCTGTCGACGTTTTCTATCGGCAACATTAGCACCACCATTTGGGCGCAAAACTGGTAGAGATACGCTGTCATGAACAACGTGCATTCTCCCTGCGGCTAACCTGTGAAATAAGAAAAGTAATTCAAAACACATAATTAGAACAATGACAACAACCTTGACAGAGGATCTGCGTGAAAACCAGCTATGGTTGGCAAAGCTTCCTCTCCAATCACTGTAATTTATTTGCTTATTTAGAAGAGCTGAACAACTACAGAAAGGAATCGAGCAACACTTTTATCACACACTTTAGACGGACACGAGTTTCCAGTTCTTAAACTCAAAAAATATGGCGAGGAAGAAAAGCATCAAATGCACACATAAAAAAAAATGTCATCTTTAATTGGTATAATTTCAATAGCTCACCTTCCCGAATGTGTCTGTTCTCTTGAATTTAATCGTGGAAGAGATCTGCTTGCTGGTGTATTATGTCTGGAAAAAATTGCAATCATTGAATTTCATGTTTCTTGTAAAACCTCGAATGAGGATGTTTCACACACCTTGTATTAGTCGGCACGTCATCTGTCGCATAGGACTTGGCTACGAGATATGCATCAGGTGTCCACTTGTCAGAGTACAAGGCATCATTCAAGTCTGACTTGAGTTTTGAAAGCTGAAAAACCAATGATGAAATTAATATAAGGAGAACACTATAAGAGGATCAGGATACTGGGAATTAAAGAGGAAGCAGTTGTACACTTACTTGTTTCATTAGCAACCACATGCTATAATACCGACTAATGTACATCTAAACACTGTAAATAGTGTGCAATAAAGAAGTTGAGTTGAGTTGAGTTTTTGGGGGTAGATTAAATTTCTTCCACTATTTTATGAGTGAGGCATGTCTATTCCAGGTTGCACACCACTCCCATCCTAACAGTTTGTCAAGTTATCTTCACAGCAATAATTTGTATTTAGTTATGACTATTCTGGGTGAAATGAAGTCAGTCTGAAGTCCTCTATTCAAATCTTCAACTACTTGGTGAACACAAAGGTTTTCCAAATGCCATTCAAACCATACTCTGTTTGTTGAACAACAGAACTATTTGTCAACTTTGTTCCAATACATACCTCCTGTTCCTGTCTTTTGTTTGTTTCCTGTTGATGCTTGATAATTGCTTTACATTCTACTAAGGTAGGCGACCTTGGTGCACTGTCTGACGGCATATGAACCTTAACAGTCTTGTCCTTGATTGTCACGACCAGAAGTGATTGTCCCAAGGGAATGCCTTGGTTTATTGCTGTTGGAGCCGGTGGTGTTGTAGATAATGAGAAAGCATATGGTGAGCTCAAATTTGTTGCTTTCTCTTGCTTATTGTGAGATTTTATCTTGTGTTTTTTGCCTGAGCTCTTGGGCTTTGTGATTGGTCCTTTTGCTGACAAGGGTGGGGTAGGTGTGGGTTTTGAGGTTGCCCCTGTTTTCCCGGATCCATATCTACAAAAAGATAAAGTTAGTCAATAAATTTATTTATTTTTCTTAGACCACAGCCTTGCATATGTTCAATTGGTAATAAGTCTGATAACAATGAGCCTCACTGTATGTGGCTACCTACTTACGATCTTTACTCAACGTCCACTTTGGTAGCCAAACCGTACCTGACTAATTGTTATTCTTCGTCATGCTTTATTTTGGGCAGCTAAATCAAGATTAGAACAGTGAAGTGCTGTTTTGGGCATGGGACTGCCTTTTAATCAACAAACAGTATTTAGCAATAGCCATGACTTCAAATTTAACAAAAAACTCCAAGACATGTAAAAGTCACATGTACGCTTGAACCTGCTGTTTCATCAGGCTTGTTGTTATCTCCAGTTTCTGCACACTAACCACTGCCCCCCCCCTCCCCCTTCACTTTTACAGGTCACATGCTCACATCAAAACAGCGTAAAAGTGAGTGGAACAAGTCATATCCAGAGGAGTCAAGTGTGAAGTAAGAGTCTAACCAGCCTAGTCTTGACAAAGGAAACATGTGAAAGACTAATCTGGTTACATTCTCACTTCACTCCGCCTTGCTGTCAGTCACAGGTCTGTACTAACACACCAACATCCAGAGTGTACTACAACAGAAAGTGACTTGAGTAGTGCTACACTCAAGTTAGTAGTAGTATATTTAATCTCAGTTCTAGTTTTAAACCTTAGTTGTAGTCTTAAGTTTTTAGCTTTTATTACTTCTGTATTTTAGACATTTAAGATATATTTTAGACTTTTAGTTTTCAGAGGACCCTCCTGAAAACCGCCTCCAGGTGATTGGAGGCCTCCTCTTAAAATATTAATTTACTATTATCAGTAATTATTAATGAAATGCTTTCAGGTGGATTCTTGGCAAAGACACTGCATATGACGAATGACTGTCTGTTAAGTGAAGATGGATGCATTTGAAAACCTGACGACGTTGTTTAACTCTTGTACAACTTTTCAAGTAACGTATATCAAAGGTTTCTGTAATATTAAATTAGATGATCATGTTAAGTTCTCCAACAGCTGTACAAGATACTAACAAATGTAAAATTTGGAAAACACTATGCACGAACAAAATAATATTTTTAAGCATTCTTTTTGGAACACAGACATTGATGACTGAAATTCCTTACCAAACAATGTTGCCAAGGCAGACAATGTTAGTAAATTCAAGAAGCTTTTGTACAAGTATTTAAGTCCTAGGTACCCCTCTGTTATGGATGGATGCCTTAATTAATTAGTAATAACTAATAAGTATACTGTACATATTAGTTAACCTTTAAGTTCTTCCCTGTTGGCACCTTCTTTGCAATTTGTAAATGTTATAATTTTTTTTTACACAAATGCAAATAAAGTTGTTCTGTACTACTATGCTAGTACAGTGTGATAACTATATGGATGAACCTCCTGCAAGCGATTACCCAAAATGTCAAGCCTAGGTGGTTGCTTAAGGAAGGTGGTCACCTATCAGAGTTTAGGCCAAATTGGGTCAAAATTTCCCCCATTAGAATATGGTGACTGCAAAGACTTGCCCATGCACCAATGTCAATGCAATGTTTTATTCATGTAAAAAGTCAATTTCGAGAAAAAAATTTGGTTCTTCTCAAAAAAATTATCCGTCTCTTGTACTACCCAGGAACATGATAAAAATACAACACCCTTATCATCCAATTTTCTCTCGTATTATCTGTCAAGTGGTCATTTACGGGAGGTTAAAAACAAAAGGAAATTTCAAACTCTTAGCTCTAAAAGTGGTCACGGTCACTTAAGAGAGGTGATCGCTTACAAGAGATATTAATAGTGATTTGACTTGGAAATTTTTGGTATTTTGGAAAACTGGTTGCTTAGGAGAAGTGGTCACCTACGACAGGTGGTCGAAACTGGAGGTTCAACTGTATAAGGAAAATGATTGGAATTTGAGTAATTTGACAGAATAAATAACTTATAGTCAAAAACCTTTTGTTTCTCTTTTCACTTGAGCTTGAAGCTTGAGCAGTGCTTTTACTAGATTCTTTAACTGGCCACTGGGTTGGTTCTGTCCCCTCTTTCTTTGCCTCCTCACTATTTTGATGTCCATCTAAGGTATCATCTTTAACTGTCTCATCTGCAATAACAACGGAAATTAAGGACACTATAAACAAGCATCATAGAATAATGATAAAATAGAGTCCTTAAGTGTGACATCACAAAAAAATAAATTGGAGAAATTATGGGATTTGGCACCTTGCCAAAAATTACCTCCTAATAATTATTGTAATTCCCAACCGAAATATAAAGGATGAAAATTTGGTACTGCCCCCTATAAATCTCTCTAATTTTGAGTCAGTTCTAAACTGAAGGAACTGAAACAAATTTTGAAGGGTTTGTATGGGATGCTATCAAACTTTGATCCCTTATATCTCTATCAGGAATTGCAATTCTGAGCTAATTTTTGGGATGAGGGCATCTTTTAGGATCCTCTAAAAGAATATGACATCATATCCCACAATTTTAAAAATTTTATTTTTGTGATGTCATCACTTTAGGACTCTATAAAACATTAAAATATGCTAAATGACAACTCACCTGGGCTAGAAGATTGTAACAATTTACTTTCTTCTGGACTAGGAGATGTTCCATCATCTGTCAACAATAGAAGATAGAAGTTAGGAGTTGCTCTCCCAATCATACCATAGACAACATCATGCCATATGCACCAGGCCCGGTTGTTCAAAAGGTGTATATAACGCTATCCACCGGATAAATTGCTATCCAACAGATAGCGTGGTTTGTTTTGTCAACACTTAATCCACTGGATAGCGATTTATTGGGTGGATAGAGTTATCCAGCCTTCAATTGTCAACATCAACATATTCTGACTGTGGGAGGCAAACAATAATATATGGAATATACTAGCCTAGAATAAAGGTTAATGTCACTAATCGGTTTCAAAAAATAGGAAAAAAAGTTTCAACACATATCATCCACCAAATATGAATCCATTAACTTGAAATATGATTTGAAATCTTAATGAATTCTTTATTAGTCCACTCTTATTTCATATTCATCAATCATCCCATGTTACTTTCAACTACAGTGCTAAAACACATGAAAAACAGTATGTTATTTACACAGCACCCCTCGAATTGGTAATTCTTGTTGTGAAGTGATAATGCAATCAATTAGACATGACCACTCTTTGACCCCGTGGCTTGCAAACAATTACTACTGTTGCTAAGTTCCTCGCGTATGTCAGATCAGAGAGAATAACAAGAAGTCCTAGTACAGTATATGAACGAAGAAAAGTCGAAGATCAAGATGTACTCCACCATTGCTTAGTCTTGTTGACATCAGAATTGATGTGCAGCAATGCCAATCCGGCTGAGTTTTAGCTGACAGGATGTATGTTAACAGAAACTCGCTTTGAGTAGGTATCTACTGACAAAACTTTCCCTAAATTTGGACTCGAATAAGAGAAAAAAATTCACAATAATAATGAGTTAATTGTAGATAGAACCATGATGTAAACGACATAAGCTTAACTGAGAAAGAATACCTCATTTTCGCACCCGTTTTATACACGATCATTACAATCATAACGCACAACGGCGAGAAAACATCCAAAGGTATTTCCGCTTTCAAAACAACAAACCTTTTGGAAGATTAACTCCTGTTCGTGCCATAACCAGTTTGAAATTCAGTTCTGAAAAACAAAATCAAACCATACTGATTTCGCATCTCAAAAAGATGACTGTTTTCATACATGTATAAACCTAACGAAACAGTTCGGAGAACGAGGGCAAGATCAAAACATTTAACCTGATCTGTAATTAAAGAATTTTTCGGGAACCGTGGAAAATGTCGTAAATGGCTTTTCTAAGATTGATCTTAGTTTCTCGATCCAGTGGAACGAGAACACTGTAACTCGCTCACCTTTGTTTTCAGCTTTTAATCGTTCTATTTCGCTATGCAAATTGGACAATGTTTCTGCATGTTGAGTACGTAGATAGTCTATTCTTTTCTCTACGTTATCAATCCTATGACTCTGATCAAGTAAATGTCCTCTAGATGGGGCAGAAACAATCCTTCCCGAGAAATTTGACTTCTCATTCGATTTCTCGTCCGCGCCTTCGTCCATTTCCTCTCTAATCGATTTTATAGGTTGTAAGCGGTCACGAATTATTGGACGCGGCTGTTTTCTCCTTCCCAAAGTGTTTCTAGACCACGAAGGAAGATCTTGGAGAGGAGGAAGGTTGGCAGGTTGTGTCGGAGCCTTTGCCATGGTCTGTAAGGACTGCATAGCCGCTATGATTAAAGTTCTTTAGCACCAGCTGGTAGCCAATAGCTAGAGCGTCAAATCTACAAGTGTGAACCGTTTGTGACGCAGGGCGTTCAAATCGACAAGCATTTTCCCTTCGTAGGTGTTCGCCGATCGCAGAAGATGTTTAAATTCCTTCTAACAATACGTTGGAAGTAAAAGAACCCAGATCGTAGCAAAAATGGATGGTGTGATTTCCTTAACGCTATCACAAACAGTGAAAATTCCCAAACTTCGCCAAAACCAAAGCACGCATGACTGCCAAACAGCGTTGCCATGGTGAACACTGTTGAGAATCTGTATTGCAATCACGCGCAACAATTTCCTGACTAAAATCGTTTGACTAGGATGATATCTTTGACTTGGCTGTAATAATATTTTCCTAAGGTTTAGGATTAACTTGCGTATTAACAAGGCGAATTGTAATGCGGTAAAAATAACAAAAAGTCAGCGGGATCAAGGAATGTTCCCGAACAAGTGGAAACAAAAGAAGAATAAATTCAACGCTGTGAATGCAATATTCTTGACTCAGTCGCAAACAAAATCTGTCTATTTCAGTAATCGCTTACAATAATTGCAATATCAAGTATTAAAGCAAAATGTATGAAACATGTACTCAGTTTCAGGGCTTTATAAAAATTAACAAAAATTGAAAGGATTTTCCGCGCTCTAAGAGTGATTTATGCGGAGTGCAAAGGATCCTCATAAAAATTTTATATCTACAGTCCAGTGGTTCTATAGCTAGTGTACGTCTTTGCCGTTGAAGCGGCGGTATGTTTAAGTACAAACTAGCCTTTGATACCAGCTAGGCGATCGAAAGTAAAGCTGGACTGAAAGCCGGAAGGGGACTGGAAATCGAAAAGTACCGGCTGACTGAAAAATTATTCGCTGAACGGATTGGCCCCTCCTCTAGACAAGCTGGAAGAGGATGATTCTACATCTTTCTCGTTGTTTATACTCTATGAACTCCTAGGGGAAAAACATGGCTTGTGCTGGCTTCCCGCATCTCAAATCTGGCAAATTAGACTTACCGACAAGTCGGTCTTCAATAGCCGAACAGTTTTCGGCAAATTTTCATTTTCAAGAATTTTACTCTCCGGCGAGGAGATAGCTTTTTCGCGAATGTCATACGGAGCAATTATGATTTTTTAGGGAAATTTCCGAAACTTGCTGACGACTTCAGAGGAAGATTCGACTTAACGGCTTTTGGGCCGTGAATTGGCAAAAAATTATCACAATGTTATTTATCGATATAGGAAAGGTACGATACGATTTTTTTCAGAGAAAACTTTGTTCTCACCCTGCGAACAGAGTCTCTTTTATCGCTTTTTTGAGCGGATAGGTCTCGGTACAAGGCATATGTACCGTAAGAAAAGGCTCTGCTTGCAGGGTGCTTTGTTCTGTGCTCTAGTTTACATAATAAACGTTGATTTTAACCAGGATACGGTCATTTAGCAACCCCGTTGCAGTAATGTCAATTTAGCCACCCCGTTGTAGTGATATCAACATTAATCATAACAATTACAATTTCCTCAAATGTGATTGGTGCATAAACTGCAGTATTTTCCTCTAATTAATCTGCAAAGTTGTAATCGGACAGTGTAATCGGACAATTGGCTGTAATCGGACACCTGTAATCGGACACCTGTAATCGGACAGTTACATGAGCCAATCATTTTATGTCCTCTCTACTAAATCCACCAATCACAACATTGATTCCAATCACTATAGTAACCACTGACTGAGACTGACTTTGTAAAATTGTGGAGGTTTAGTCTCTGGTGACTGTTTTCCATATTTTATAATTATGATATTTAAAATGACAATAAAAAGCTCTTGTTCAAATGAAACTTTTACTTTTGAGGGAAATTGTAATTGTTATGATTAATTGGTAACAGGACATCGTGTCGTCCAATTCAGTCTGTAATCTTACTCATGATTAACAAATCGGACTCCCGCTCCGCGGTCGTCCGATTTTGTTAATCACTAGTATGATTACAGACCGAATTGGACTCCACTCAGTCCTATTACCATTATTAATCAAAACTATAACAAAATTCTCGAACGTGATTGGCTATCAGCAGCCCGATTTGAGCATTAATTGGACAGTG
>NC_138156.1:2385000-2410000 GCF_964199315.1 Orbicella franksi | reverse complement strand
ATCTTTGTAACAAACAACACTTAGGGCTACCCATTGTCTTCAAAATTTTCTTGTACACTTAATTGACAGTTTGTAAGAACCTTACGTTTCCGACATAAGAATCAAATGCAAGATGATGAAAACGTAACTTTGCGCAGTGCAGCAACTTGTACAGACTTCTTCTAGAACAACTTTATTACATTTCTAACGAAGTACCATAAATACAATTAAATTTAGTTTCGCTGAGTTAACCATCAGGTTGTTTGACCCAGCCTTGCTCCACAAAAAAGTTGTACATCTTTCTAGTCTTGTTCACATCAATCCGGATCAGAGTGCGAGCTTGAGCGAGTCGCAGTGATCCTTGTTTCTCGTATTCCTTGATCAATGTTGATTTGTAGCTTTGATAGTCGTGTGGCAGTAATCGCAGACTGCTACACAACTGTATAAAAGGAAGAGACAAACATAGGATAAATAAAAACATAAAAGAAAGAACTCACAAGGTTTAAGCTGCCACTGTACAACATCTATGATATATTAATATATTGAAGAGCAGAAAGGTGATCAGTGTATGAAAGACATAGACAAAGACCGCATGAAACAGAAATAAACAATTACTTAATAGTTATATTATAGTTTTAATTATAGCAATTATAGATTATTTTTCCATACCACGCTATCAGCTGGATAGTGATTTATCCGGTGAATAGCGTTATCCAGCCTTCGAACAACTGGGGCCCTGGAGTAAAGCGTAGTTTTTACACACCTCTCTTTCCATCGGTTTTAGCTGTTCCACTCCAGGAGTTCCACTGATATCCAAACGAGCTGCAGGCTTACGACCTTCAAGAACAACAGCAAAACCACTTACTTCATGATCTAAAGTTTCGATTGTCGCCCGGGAAATGACGTGCTCGCGGTATATTTTGAAATGGAATACAGGCGCAGTGTGGTAAATACTACTTGAAAGAAACCAAATGTGATAACTGAATCATATCATCAGCAACTAGAGAAATCAAAATACCGTATACCTACCTAAGCTAGGGAGAGGAAGGGGCGCTAAGCTCTGTCCTGAATCTCTGAAAAAAATAAAAATAAAAGTAAAACACCAACAGAGTTTGTCAAAAATATGAGAGAATTAAGTACATGCAAAATGTAATCGCGATATGGGTGTCATTGGCGAACTGATCTAAAGTGTAAACCAGATACTTTTAAAAAGTACCATACAAGTTTAGCAATTATTTAAGGATCTATTTCGAAGTTTGGTGATTGGAATTTAGGAAGATGAAGCAATAATGCAAGATATGTATAACTGGAAACAAAATCCATTAAATGCGTCGTTGCAAGATTCCATTACCAACTTACAGTACGAACCGAAGGCTGACTGCCTGGCTAACAGACCGACCGTCTGACAGACAGACAGACAGACAGACAGACAAACTGACCAACCAACGGAGCTTAAGCTTACATTTGAGCCTGTCTATGCAGCCATACTTGACAAGCTTTCTCGTCCTACGAAATAAAGCACAACAGGAATGCTATTAGGTGCTTGCTCCAGCATTTTACAAAATGATCGTTAAAAATCGGTTTTCTTTTAAGAGTTGTTCAGGGACCAACATGGTCTCAACATCAGTGTGAACTATGTATGAGCGACTCCACAAACGTTCTACTCCACTAAATGTCACCTCTCTTAAGAGTTTGCTCCTCTGCCACTTGCTTCTATACAACAATAAGAAGAAGAACTCAAAGAGGATACTGATTTCTCTGGAAATTACCTGGATGTGAACTAGAATATCATCTAACATTTTCCTGCGTGATTTATCTTCTTGTCGATGTCTGTGCAGTCGTTCATAAACCTCTGCACCTAAGATACACACATTAAACAATGAGACATAGGAGTAAAGGTCATAAAGAGCTGGATTAGTTGGTTCAAGACAGTTACTTCAGTTGCCTGATGATTGCTTTGGAAGAAGCATGAAACTCTGAGTAGCAAGTAAGTGTCTTGGACCAAATAATCCAGCTCATTACTTCTATTATAATAATAAATTGCTCTAGTTTAACTATTGAGCACTCTAATAGCCAATGAGGACTTCTACCTGCTATTTGGTCACATTAAATAATGCATATTCATAATGCAGATTGAAATACTTCGATTGACATCAACTGAAAACTGTCAAGGTATTTTAGCCCATCAGCTCACACTTGATAAGGACCACAATTTCCCTTTATAATTTTGTTTAAATTCAGCACAATTTTATAATTGTTCCCTCATATTTTGCAAGCAAAATAACACAGTTAAATTGCACTCTGGAGGGATTGTGTCCCATGCATACTGATATATAAGCACAGGAGAATAAAAGTGACAAGGATAATAACAATTATCATCTACGTAGAAGATATTGCCATGAAAAGCCACCTTATTCTTTGCACTGACGTCAATACAAATTTTTGACAATTGATAAGGAAAATGTATAAATGTGATCTTCAGAATTCTGCATACAAGTACCTTTTCTAGTGCAAATTCCTGCTGATCTGTATTCTTGTAAACTGACAATTTCTTTCTTAAGAAAATTTTCCACTGAAAGTAAAACAAAAACAATGATATCAGCATCAACAATCTCCTTCTTTCAATTAAGGTAATATTTTAGACTCTTGATCCTTTTGTTGAACTTACTTAGTAATCCTTGGACAAATATTTCATGTTGGTCAGGTGAATGAAGACGAGCAAAAGGCCTGAGGCTATCACGCAGATCCCTAGAGTGAAACATTTATTTAGTATTTAATTCACAACAGCAGTGACTCCATAACAGCTTTTCCTTTGCAGGTAATGAAATGCAAAACTAGCGAAGAAATTCTTGAACTTACTTTCCAAAAATATAGACTACAAGAGGTATATCAGGTGTTTATTATTAGAACTGCAAGCCTGTTCAGAGGAACATGCAAAAACCTTACTAAAGCACATCAAAAGGAGACTATGCAGGCTGAGTACAGTTACTGTAATGACACTCAGCTATGATAACTTGACATTTTTTGCACATTTTTTGGGTGACTACAGAATTAAGGGTCTTCATATAATGCACAAGATTTGCATTTTTACAGTATGAAAATGCTAAATACTCTTGTTAAGTCACAATACAAAAGGTGCAAAAATCATCAAGTGTTCACAGTTTGAATGGCCTCACTGCAAAGACATTAACTTTCAAAACACTAGACAGCATCATTTTCCCGATATTCAAAGAGCACTCAGCTAATCAAGTGATCTGATGTATTTTTCAAAGAAAGCAGTCCTGTCTTGAGTACTGTGGCACTGGTGAATAAACGGTGAATTCTTCAGTGATCACTAACAGACCAAATCTCAACCCCTCACATACCTTTCTGCTTTCGATTGCTTTCTTTCCACAGCTAAATAAAATAAAAATAAAAAAACAAAAGCTCATTATAACAGAATTTAATTCCCAAAACAAACATCTTTAAACTCAATATCAAATTTCCTGAAAACTCACGAATAGTTATATACCAGCAACTAAAAACTTAATAACCCATACTTTGTAATTTCCTGATGTTGATAAGTCCATATTTTCTCACAATGCTGTAAAGAGACAGGGGAAAATGTCAATGTTATATACCTGCCACTCACTGAGTTTACCAAACCTAACCCAGGAAAAGGGAAAAAGGCAATAAAGGCGTGGCTTTCTGAGAGCAGGATTCCAGGAGATGATTCATTTTAACAATGAAAAATTTATGCCTATTTTCCTCAATGTCCAAACAAACACATGGACATAGAGTTTGAAGTGAGACATTACATGATAAGTGTGTTGGTTTGAAAAGAAAGATGTAGGTCTACTCCAACTCCAGACCACACAAATGAGCCTGTAAGATCTGGTCACATTATAATCATCTGGTGCGCTAACTCCATCATGTAGCCTAAATGTCAACTTACATAGTCAAATTTGTGGGAATGCAATTTAACCACTCATACTTCACTTACTGTTTTCTGTAGAATCTCTGTCGAAGTCGTGACAAAAAGATCTCAACAGCAGCAATTTTAAGTTCTGCAAATAAAAAAGAAATTGGATTTTTATTAAAATTATTTGGGTTAGCAATTTCCTTTTTCACACATTAAATGGCAAACAGTATTATAACATGGCGCACCCTAGTCCTATCTAATTCCTATCGAGCCATCAGGAATGAAATCTCTATGTACGCACGGCCATGCATATATTTATAAGATGACGAGTGCAGTTTCAATTTAGCTGCAAAATTTCCGTCAAGTTTAGTGCTAAGTTCCATTTGTTTAAGTTTCAGCAAAGTGAAGATAACTCTGAACAATCCAAATTCTACTTCAAGCCTTTGCCTTTTGCCAAGCTAAGATGTTTACTTAAACATGAGTATTTTGACTTTGTTTGTCTACATTTTCATCGAGTATTTTTGACTTTGTCTGCCTACATTTTCATTATAATTCATTCAAAGAAGCAAATTTTTCATTGACGCTTTTAGAAACCTGGTTTTAAAAGTGTTTTCGCTCAACCGTTGCTCAACTGATTGTGACGCATTAGGATCCTAATGACCTTTGTTTTCCTTCACTGTGCATTGTGAGAACTTTGTAGTCAATCACAAATAAGACATGTTTTACTGCCCAAGTTGTTGTTGCCATGTTATAAAAGAATTGGTTCATGCTTTTAGCTGTGTGTATATTGACTTATGGATGCACTTGGGAAGTTTGGAGAGCAATCAAGAAGCTAAAGCTGCTCTCGGCTATCGCCTTGAGCAACTCTTATGCATCTTTCATGTGCTCCAAACTTTCTGCATGCATCCAGAACTTGATATACGCACGCTAAGCATGAACCAATTCTTTAACATCATTATTAAAATGGTCGTATAACTTGATCATATTGTGTATGTCTCACCTCGAAGAAGGTCTGAATCAGTAGAATCAAATTCTATGTCTTTTATATCAACCTCAGCATAGTTGTCATATTCCTGAAGACATGAACAAAAAATGTTTAATTAAAAACTATTCATTACAAGACTAGAGAAAGCTAAAAAGCAGTTTTGAACATCTCCTGACAGTTAACTTTACGTCTATGTTACATTGTTAAAGGAAGAATCAAATGAATGTAAGCTGCATAAGGTGTATGCACACGGGTATTTAAAGGCCAAAATATCAATATGTGAGCTTTATTAATAGCAATGAAATTCTGTTTCTTACCACATCAAAATCTCCCCTACATGGCATGTAACCTGACATTTCCAAGCTACGTGCGGAATTCATTGGAGGCCTTGGTGGGTCATCCATTGCTGTAAAAAGATGGGAAAGATATGTTTTATTCCTATCCAAAATACAAGGCAATAGACTGTCATATCAGAATGACCTTTATTCAGACTTTGATGCACAAGTTAAAAAAAAAAACATTCAATACATCTGAGACTTATGAATATCCTGCATTTAAACCAGGATTTTGCACAAATAAAAACAACTCAGCAGGAAACCCAAAAGTGTGACAGCTTTTACATTTAAAAGAAAATAACCTTCCAACAAATCATGCAACAGTAATCATCAACACCTTTGAATGGAATGCCAGCAGAGGATGGTGATGGTGTACAGGCAGGTACAACTGGCTTCAGTTCTAAAAAAAAGACAAAAAAAAAACAAAATGCAAAGTGTTGGAAATCCAGGAATATAAGGTTTTCAATATCCCTATGTTTATGTTTCTTGAATGAATCAAGAGCATATCCAACAAGCTTTTCAGACCAGTGCATAAAGCATAAAGCTAACTTGTTGAAAGCTTGGTTTCCACTATATATACCACCATTCCTCTTACTTTAAGTCAGAACACTGTGATATTTGATTTGTAAACATGCCTTGTTTTTATCAGCTGAAAAAAGAGCAATACCATACCTGGAATCTGAAGAGCTTCACAAGGTTCATCAATGTAACACCTCATGTAATGTTCTTCACACTCTGTACATAGGATTACAATTACCATCATTGATGACATTAAACAATAGACTGACTGCTTAATTATAATTTAGGATAAAGTTAAATATGTAAGTTCTACAGGTACTGTAATATCACAAGAAAAGTTTGTTATTCTTTCTTACAAAATCTAGACCCCTAAGAGGGCTGCATCAATGAAACAACATTTCAGTCTTCATACAGAATTATTTGCTACATACTGCATGTCCTATTAATAGAATAAAGTAGTGTCAAGTACTTAGACAACTTTGACAACCTCCGGAGGCAAGATGAGCAGGGCTTGAAAAAAGTGCTGTCCCATCATCCACAATGAGTAGATTTTCCCTCTGGGCAAGTAACTTGTTATTCTCACCTGCCCAATAGGCAACGGATCAGGCAAGTCGTCTGCCAACTAAATCATTAACAAAGCACACTAAGACTTGCCCAGGACAAGCAACATTTGAGAGCTACTTGTCCAAAGGGCAAGCTGGAATTTCCCTTTTTCAAGCCTTGATGAGGAAATGTTTTTATACTTGCCTTCTTCTGCTTTACTCTGAACTTGTTTAGCAACCTCTTTCCTACAACAATTAAAAAAGCAATTATTACAAATCAGTCTGTAGATAATGTACTACCCATCTAATAAAATTTTAAGCAATGCTGAACTTAACATTGTTTTGTTATATTTACTCTGTAAGACCTTTTTACAAGAACACTACATTAGGACTATTTCACAACAACAAGTAGATCATCTAAAAAAAAATTGCAATTACTTTAATTAATGGCTGTGGAGAAAGTAAAAAAGTAAACAAACTCAGTAAATCTATTAGTAATCTTCAGACAATCTCACCAGTTTTGAAAGCCACTATCAGAGATTCCATCCAGAAGATCAATTTCTTCTCGAGCATTCCAATTCTTTTCCAAGACTGGAAAATTGTTGCTCTAGGAAGTCCAAAAACAAAATAAATGGGCAAATTTTAGAAACCTCTTTCTGTGGAATCTGATTTCTCAAACCTCCTAATACTTTGTGCAAACCAAAAGTCATATTCCCTTGGATTTGTTCTGAATGCTGTAATTTTATCCCAGATTCTCATACTCCCTATTTCTCGAAGCAGTTCTCATTTCCATTGAGTGTTTAAGGAATCAAGATGCCCCTAATAACATATATGTAATTCGGAAAGTACAGCACTAGCCTAATGGTTGATACACTGGGTTCTAGACTGAGAGGTCAGGCCTCAAGTCTGGATCATCACGTTGTGTTCTTGGGCAAGACACATTACTCTCAGAGTGTCTCTCTCCACCCAGATGTACCATAGGTACCAGTGGACTAAACCATCCCATCCAGGTATAGGCCTTGGTGGTGGGAATCACCACCTTTTATACTAATGGACTTAAATACTGCACAACCAGTAGTTAAAGCAGAGTGAATCTCTTAAAAATATTTAAGATGTAATATAAAACACACAGATATCTAGAAACCACCCTCTTACAACTATTTCATAGCAGTGGTCACTGTGGTGATCTTTCTCCTCAGCTCCTCTGGAGAAACACTGAAAGTGAAAATTTAATATTCAGTGCAAGCTAAGGAAGCATTAAAAATGAATGCTTCCTCAACTTGGGCCTAAATAAACATTCCACCCAACTAACTACATTTTGTTTTCAGGATTGGAGATAACACAAAGAACTCTTTATTCATTGTAGGTATGTCAGCTGATCAGGTATGTTTTGGGCTTTATCCACACTTAACACATTTTTGTTTGAAAACAAACTTGCTGAGGCATAATTTTTGCCTGCAGTCCACACTGGAATAATAGAAAAAAAAAATCAGTTTCATCGAAAACATAATACATTTGAAAACACTGTCCAGCAGACATTTGAACATAGAGTTCTATTGTATAAGTGAAGAGTGAAAATGGAGGTCTTCGAAAAATGCTGGTACCAGTCATATCTTTTTTGGATATGCAAATGATAGTTGTGGTGTTTTCTCATAGCATAGTTAATAGCGTTTTGACAAGCATTCTAGTGTGGATGGGGAAAACCCAGCAAAAACAGTGCCAGAATGGGGAGCAGTTTTGCCCAGAGAGCATAAGTAAGAGCACATCAGTTCAAAAATGTATTGGTGTGGAATACATTTAGGTATAATGACACCAAGAGCTGATTTGCATATTGTGGCCTTTAAGATCCTTATCAGCTTTTGAAACCAAGCTGGCCTAGGAGGTGAAGTCTGACAAAGGGCAGCCCTACTTGGTCCTCTGGACTAGGAAATTGTGTATGAGACCAGTCATCCCAGCCCACTCAGTAAAAATTCACTTGATACAGAAACCCTCTGAAGTAGCCTTATGAGCCATAAAGCAACAAATTTTCCGTAATATTATAAGCTTATAGTTGAGCTTATATACTTTTCATAAATTTTAAATTTACGTTTAAGTGGGTTAACAAGTTCCTTTAGTTTTTTTGGTCAGTGTTAAGCTTAAACAACTACGACGCGAAGAAGACCTATCCTCCACTTTGATTATAACAGATTCTAAACTACAAACACTCACACGCACAGCACTCACTTAGACAAACAAACCTCTAAACAAATGTCCACTGTAGGATGACATTGGCGACACCTTACAAATGGCTCTTTAACAACTCCTTGACACATCAGGCACTCGTTATTGTCTTCAGACATTAAATGACTCTCTGCTGAAAGAGAAATCGCTTTAACCGATTACAAGACACAAACATGCAACAGTTTTCGAAAAATAACTCACCTTCCACGAGAACCGCCATTTTGAGACCCGCGCGTCTTTTTCAATTGCTAGAGTCTGGGACGAGAACTCAGGCTCCTCGCTCCTGCCTTCAGAAAATGCTCCTCTTACTAGTGGGGGCCTCTCTTTAGCTTCTCTCTCTTCTTCTGGCTAGGCGTACCATGGCCATGTAGCATATGGCGGTTTATATAATTAATCAAATGAATGCGCGCGCTTTGATTGGTCAATCAGCTATGGTTTATTGTGCAGTAAACTCATGGAAATTTCTCGTGTCTTCTGAATTATTATATAAAAGCAATAGACCACAAGTTTCTATGGTTTAGAGGCATGATAAACCACTTAGGATGTTGGAAAATTACTCGAAGAATTCGTAAATCACGAGCCTGCGGCTCGTGATTTACGAATTCTTCTCGTGTTCTTCCAACATCCCCCGTGGTTTATCAGCCTATGAACCATAAAAATTTGTGGTCTATTGCTTAAATATATACTGTTTATACAGTTAATATTCATATCTGTTTACAAGTGTAAAGATTTCAGATTTTTGCATTTTTTTAGATTTACATCTCTCGTATTTTTCAAATTCATTTTACAGTTACCAGGCCCCACAAACCAGAGAATTAAAAAATATATATCCTGTAAAAGTTCATCATCATCACAAGCAGTAATAGTAGTAAAATATCACAGGAAAACTAATTTTCAAGAAGAATTATTTGACACAACTTGCCGGGTTAGATTAGGTTAGCTTGTGTACCACATCCACCCCAAAGGGGTTGCAATAAAGAGGAAGCTCTAAGGTATACTTATCCAGACATCTTATAGTGTCTGAATTCCCGAAAAAGTAATCCCTACCGAAATCTTTTCTGCTGGGCTTCAGTCCTCGATTACGGTTTTTCGGTGGAAGGTGTTGTTACTACATTACTTCGGGCTTGGTACCTCAGGGAATCTTGATTTTCAGGATAAGAAGGAATCACATATATTTAGTAACGCTGCCTTTGATGTCTTTGATATGAAGCATAACGTTATGTCGTAAACTGCATAACAAGCTATACACAAAAGAGTTTTAGAAGACATCTCCAGCTAGATCCCCTTGAGATCATGGAGTTATGAAGCTTGTGTGTCGCCTGGCTTGTTTTCCACCGCAAATTTAAGGGGTTTCCATCCTTCAGAAGAGCTTATACTGCAAAGTTAACGGTTATCTTAATTTCTGTGGGAACCCAACCAAAGTTCTACAATTCGTAACTCCAGTAAACTCAAAAGTATCTATTTTCCATGAATACAGTGCTTACATCGAGTAAGTCAATAGGTGGGCAAAACCTTCCTTCAGATACTATATTTATTATGCAACAAGAAAACTCTTCACACCAACAGGGCTAGTAGTAAGAAAGACAGCTGAATTTATGAAGAACTGTGATTATTGTCTTGTACTGAATTACGTCTTCTTCTAAGTCTACGTCTCAATCTGTCGAATACTTGAGAAAACCGCTGGTGCATCGCTTTCCGTGAAGTGTTCTCTGGTGAGGCCTGGAAACGAGTAGAAAAGAAAGCAGTCTATTAACTCAGACTTATAAAGTGGAATAGCGACTTCAATATCATAAATGATCCAGAAAACCGAGAGCCTGCATCATATAGACGTGATTCACCAATTCACCGAGTGCAGTGAGCAATAGCTTGCCACTCTCTATGCCCACATATGCATCATCTAGACGAAAAACATTGTTTGTAACAAGGAACTAATTGAGTATCAATGAATGCGATCAGAAGTTTACAATGATAGAAGTCGGTACACCTCGTATGAAGACCCGCGCTGCGGAAAGAAGTGACACAAGCATTCAAGAAGTAAAAGGAAAAGGCCTCGCCTGCAGCCTGTGATTCACTGGTTAGCGACTTCTTTCCTCAGTTCTTTCGACACTTCTTCCTCTTTACCGGCTTATGTCTGGTTACTTCCTTGCTTGGAACAAACAACGGTCACTACCTTTTTATTCTTTAAATAACTTGTATATACTTGCATTCTCTATCAAGTGCATAATTTTTGTACTAACGACTTTCATTCTTTCTTCCAGTATTGCTCTTGTAATTTGTTCCTTGTGAAGCTTAGAATGAAGGAGTGTAACATAATGAGAAAGTTCTTCCTCTCTAGCCCTGAATTCGTGTCTTTCTTTCTGCAAAAGATGTATGGATGGCACTATTTAGAATTATTTCACTGAAGTGTATATCATATAGATGTTTGTCTGGAGATATCAGCGAGAACAGGACCTAGCGTGCAATGAACGTCAGTAAAATCACATTACCATTTTTGCTTTAAGCTTTTCATTCAACAGAATAAATTTGCGTTCCTCCGCACGCAAAGCCTCTCTCACATCACGCAGTTCGTATTCCATATTCATGATTTTATTCTTTAGGTTTTTATTCTCTATAATCAGGACACAGTTACGGTGCTTCGTCTGCTGTAGGAGCAAATCTACGAAAAAAATTAAAGTAAACGTGACAAAGATTTAGCCCACCATCCTCATTCCTAGGGTAGTCTCTCAATCCTCCAGGGACGGTAAGGGGAGATCCTGGAAGCGAGACTGCGGGTTACAGCATCGAGACTTCGATATAATTCGTGGTAATTACAAGGTGCAAAGTGTGAATAATGTTGAACTCTCTTTAGCCACAAAGGCCACATTCCGATTTCATCCTCACAGGTCTGTTTGAAGCCCTTGGAAAAGCCTTTTGATGAGAATGTAAGTCCGAATTGTGTGAACGTGTAAACGGACTCCCTGCAGTACGCGTTACTTTTTTATGTGTCGTTGTAACGCGTATTTTCAATTCCCAATCAGCACTTTAAACCATTTTCAAATTTTTCATTGTGTACATTTATAACTGGTCATGTAGCTCACAAATAGACGAACATAGATCGAAAAATTCGAAACCAAAATTAAAAGGCGTAAGAGAAAAACTAGTATCGTATTAAAAAACTACCAGGGAGAAATGAAGTTTTTTACAGGGATCAACGAAGTGCCATTGCATTGCCTCCAGAGTGAATGGATCTTTAATTGCTAACTTCGTTTTCAACTTCTAACTAAGACGTATAGTCGCAAACAGTTTTACTAGAGGAAAAAACCGAACCCAAAGTCAGTCACAGATCGATGTACTGACTTACCACAGAATTCATACTTCTGATCACTGTTGAGAAGATCCCAGTCTAACGGCCGCATGCTGTCCACCATGATTGCATTTCTGCATGAAAATGTGAATGGATATATGTAAAACAATGTAATACATAATGCACATCCTCAATTTGAAATCTGGGACGCCTTATGAAAGATTTTGCGTCAATCAGATACCTGGTTAAATTGCCAGTGCCTTTATTATAAAAAAATATCACAAGCTGAATGCAACAATATTTCAACCGTGGATATTTTTAATTTTACTTTGGCAGAATAAATGGAATTTTATACTAGTTTGATCTATTTTATTATTATATATTTTTTTATGTATAGTTAGGAATTTTTATAGTTTGAATTTTTTAAACATGTAGTATATAACACAAGTAATTCAGCTTATAGCTGCAAGTTGTGAGTTTAATAAACGATTTATCTCTCATCTCTCTCTCGCAGCAATAAAAAGTACTGTTTGCTGAGTTAAGGACTGAGAAATCAATACATTTTCAAATTTAATTTTCACTAAGCTTCAACAGGGGGAAAGCATAAAATGCTAGTCACACGATTGAATCGATTAAATCATTCATTCTGGTTATTGGAAAGGTTTTCTAGGACAACAAAATTTATTACAAGAAACAAACATACCTGAATCAACCTTTGCACATCACAAATGACTCGCTGCTTCTTTTGTGACGTCACAAAGTGTTTTTTCTTTTGTTGCGCGACAGGAGCGGGGCCCCTGGGTGCGCGAGCAAACTTTTCCACTTCAATATATTTTACGCGAGTTCTACAACAGTTCAATAAATTAAACAACTCAATTAAGTTCACTTTTGCTGTTTATTGATCAATATTAGATTTTTGTACAGAACAGGAAATTAAAAAAAATTCTAGTATCTAGACCATCTGGGCCAATGTAGAATTTTTATTTCAGAAAAAGATGCCTCGATTCAACCGGTTGGGCTTGACTGTGAAAACGAATCCAACTCGCAAGCTGAAAACATTACTTTAAATTGATGGTTTTCTGATTGCAACCAAGCAAAGTAATCTAGTGATTCGAGTGAGTTTGAAAAATGTAACTCTCTTGTTTAAAACATTTTGAAAAAACGAGATGGTCTGGGTACTAGATCACACACAGAATAACTAGTGACTGGCTTTATTGTATGCCACCTGTGAGTAAATAACCAAAGTTTACACAGATCTCATGGATCAAAGTTTGAAAAATCACTTTGCTCGATGAACAAAAACGCTAGAAACCTTTTCACACTTTCGCCGAGTTGTCTTCGTAACCGTTCAGATTTTGTTTTGGGAAAATTCTAATTCCCGCTCATGCTAGAGAGAGCGGAGCGAAGACAATCAAATCGGTTCAACGAATTTATCATCGACTTGGAATATCACAATATTCAATGCAAGAAATTTGTCAGCTATTTCCTCGTGATTGCAACTCATTGTTGTGAACGGTCGAAGCCAGTTGCCGAGCTGACAGTGTGGTCGGAGAAGACAGAATTTTTTTTGGATTGAGAAACAAGAGGTTAGTAATATTTTGGAAAGCATCATGATAGTTTCAGTGCCGTGTTTTTGTATTCTTCCCACAGCTAGAGTCTAGATGTTACAAACGTTTAAGCAACTAAGTGTAAAGGTTTCATCTAAATCCAACAAACGGCGTCAATAACATTGTTGCAACGCATCTTTTGCAGTGAAGTCAGTGTTTGAAAGTAGACTGAAATGAATAGACAGATGTTTCCCTAACACAGCTATTAGTGGCCGGCCGTGTTTTGACAATCAAAAGTCAAAACATTACAAGTTGATTATAACATGTGTGCAAATATGGTAATGCTGTAAGATCAGCATATGAAAGTATTAAATAAAGACTTGAAAGCGGAGAGACGGCCGTTTCTAACTACAAAAATGTGTGTAGGAAAAATTCCGCCCAAAAGGCGAGTTAGAAGTACTCAACAAGTTTTTTGCTTGTTTAAACTTGGTGTATTAGTATACTAAAAGCCCGGCTGGAAACGCTATAAATTTTAATTTTCCAACAACTGACATTTCACTCTCCTTTGCAGATCTACATTTCAATTATTGACGAGAATTGTTCGTTGTCTTACATTTTATAGGGTTTTAGTTCGGCCGTCAGAGGTAAACTCTCGCGATTCTTAGTATGTCAAACAAGGGAAGGTCATTCTATTATTCAGTTCCCTAATATTAATTTTTTTGTTTGTTTTTCTGCTTATATCTTTTATCTTAATTAATTAACGTATTATCGCTTTTGATCGGTAGATGAAAAGCAAATCTTTTGTTTTGCGTTCCAGAACACCATGCATGAATTACGCACTCAGCAGTAAGAAAAAATATGTGTTTTGTGTCGGTGAAAGCCAAAAAGGCGAACAAAATCACACAACAAAGAACTTTGTCGGATTTTCTAAACATTTCCCTCTGCCCTTAACTATGGCATCTATGGTTTATCTGTCACAATAAGCGGTTCATCATTTACATACAGGATATTGTGCGCAGATATCAAACCAAGTATAAAATCAAAACATTATTAACTATTGTTGGACGAGGTCGAGCAAATCATCGTAATTTGTCAGTGGCCAGCAGATCAATTATTTGCTGAAGCCAAAGGCTGATGCAAATTAATAAAAACAATTGATCTGCGAGACACTGACAAGTACGATACTTTGCGATAATCGAGTTCAATAATTGTTTTATCATTCGATCACCAGGTTTGTTTTCATATGTAAATCACTCTCTGACAGCACGCCGCCATGTTTCAAACAAGAGCGAGGTTACAATCCTCCGTAGAAAAAAAGATGGCGACTGGTACATTTACCCACAGTTCTTAGCGCACGACAACTTTAAAAACGTCTATAAAAACGTACAGAAAATTAAATGTTATAAAATCTTCAAACCCAGGCTACCCAATGTCCTTTGTACAGGGACAAATATTATAAACATTTGGCTTTCTTAGTGCCTTATAGACTGTGTTAGGTTCGCAAGGCATTGTGGTAAAAGGTATAGCCGCCATCTTTTTGCCTACTGTGGATTACGCGGGAGCAGAATATTATTTGCAGCGAAACACATTTAGACACTAAACGATATTGTAGGCCGTTATTTGCAGATCACGTGGTGGGCTCTAGGCCAATGAAAAGAAAGAAAAATTGCATCGAATAATAAATTATATATTTTTTATGCATTTCAGAAGTAATCTTTTCCTCCACAAACATGAAATGATCCAACTATGTTTTACGTTTTTATTCAACGCCTGCTAACAAATTGCAAAGGCTTTGGAAACAATTTTATCATTGAATATCTTGGTAAAATGGCTTCATAAACTTTAATTAATTGAAAAAAATGAAAATAACTCTTCCAAAATTGAAGCTGATGGCCTCATTTCCATTGGGCATTGAAACAAGGCTACAACATCCAACATGGGGGCCCCCATGTTCAAAGCTCTACAGTGTCTGTAATAAATACCTTTTATTCTGAGCCCTTTTCAATTGCTTTCCTTTAAAATGTTAATTTGGTTTATGAATAAGATAGGTTAAATGATATGAAGTGAATTTTTCCATGAGTGTCTCAACAGGAGCCATAATCGGGGACCGTCGCCGATTATGGCTCCTGGTCTCAACTAATTCGCGGCATAATATGGATTATTATACATTGAACTCACTATCTCTTTTCTGATTGGCCGAAAGCGTACAGTGAATTTTCGAAATCAGTGCCTGTGACGTCATAACTGCAGATTATACAATAATCATGTCAAGGACATTCAAGATCAGGGGTAATTATGTCATGTATGACCGCGGTGCATGATTTCTAAGGGTAATCATGTCAAGTTTGCGCGCTTTGTGTTGCTTGCCGTCAGGGAAGAAGCAAAACATGACTTCCATTTTTTTCCGTTCAATGTAAATAAAACAATTATTAGATACGGTTTTCGTGATATCCAGAATAATCAAGGTCTCAGTAAGGGTTATCAGCCTCAGCCTTCGGTTTCGGCTGATAACCGAATGGTCTGAATGGTCTGCTTAGGCATAATACAGTTTAAATGTATTTTGTTGAAAATAAGTTTGAAATTCTGCTCATACTTAAGCTTAGTTGTAACCTCGCTCTTGTTTGAAGCTTCTATAAGCTGTCAGAGAGTGATTTACCGTAAACTTCCGAAAGTAACGATCCTCATTACTTTCGGCATTAGCAGCCTTTGGGCTCGCTACTTTCGGAGGGTCGCTACATTCAGGATTTATTAGCAGCCACAATTTTTTGACGTTACTTTCGGGGGGTCGTTACTTTCGGACGTTTACGGTATATGTACAAACAAACTTCGTGATCGAATGATAAAACAATTATTGAACTAGGTTATCGCAAAATATCGTGATTTGCCACTGTCTCGCAGATCGATTATTAATAATTAATCTGCTTGCCACTGACAAATCACCACATTTTGCTTAGCCTCGTCTAACAGTTGCTAAATACTTGTAGAGACATGTTTCGAAGTATTTGGGGGTTTATTTGGGAATTTCAACGATCTAATCACTTAGAAGTTCGTTGGAAAATTTTAATATGTTTTGAGAAGCTAACGAACAAGTGCTACGTAAAGACAATAGATTTCGCAACTTCATTTTGTACCCACAAGGAAGGAATTTTAGACATTGTAAATTGGCCAACTGACTAAGTATTATATTTAGCTGCAATTGCGTTTCGCTTCATGTTAGTATCACTTAAAATTTTATTTTGTTGTTCATTTGGGGGTTGAAATGATAAATCTTAATATGACTACCCACATTTTGGTGATCGAGTTTTAGTGGTCAGAAATATTGTAACTCCATTCGGAAGAACTGTGACACTTGCCGGCAAGATACGGAATTTTACACTGAGTTTTTCCTCTGTACGTGATCAGTAAAATTAATGAGATTTCAGTTAAATTTAGATGAGCTATTTTAGTAGTTCAGTTCTCTAAATGTAACTAATCTCTTTCAGCCAAAGATCTATTGAACTACAGTTGAACCAGTCTATTTCGAACTCTCAGGGGAAACGAAAAATAGTTCAGTCGAAATAGCGGGGGTTCGAAATAACTGACTGAAGGGTAGATCCAAGGGAATTGGCTTTGAGTGCGAGATAACGGGGAAGTCGATAACCGAGTTCGAATTAGCGAAGTCCACCTGTATTTATTTTAGGTTGGGGAAAGCTTGCACTTCAAGCTACAAAGTGTTATGTTAATTAAGGTGGCTCAAAACAGTTTCCAGCACTGGAAAATTCTGTAGGTAGGGTTCAGAGCCACCTTAAATTCTTATTTAAAAACTTTATCCGAAATATCGATGAAAGGAAGAATACAATAACAAAGAAACCTATTTACATTAATTACAGAAACTGAAATGGAAAAATAACCACGGATTGAAATGGATTTTGGAGTGATTCACTTCACAGATAATTTTCGACTGCACAAAATTCATTAGTGAAGGGAGAGGCGCGCAATGCATTAAGGGTGAAACTGGGCCTTTAAGGTGGCTTTGAACCCTACCTACAGAGTTTTTTTGAACTTTGCTAAAAGTTGCGTGCTATCATCCTTATCAAAAGTTGATAACATATAAAAAAATTAACCTTGCCGTTTTTGAATTATAAGCCCCTAAAGTTGTAATTGAAACTGTTTTTAGGAGGTCATACGTTGCTATGGTAACCTAGTGTGTCACGAAAATGATAACAAAGTGTTGGCCATGATTGAGCAGGTTTTTGATACCATGATTGTGGCATCAAGTGATAAAGAGTGGTTATAACTAGCTATCAAAATCTAAGTGTTGAAAACTGTTTTGAGCCACCTTAACCTCGCGGGAGTTTAATACGTAACCCAGAACTGCCGTGTAGCTTATTAATATTCGTTTTCGTTCTAGACCGCGTGTGTTGTAATTTTCTTGTCAGTTACAGTTTAGTTGTCGTGTGTATTAAAGTTCACTTCCTAAAGTGGAGTCGTTTCGCGTTTGAAGAACACAGCATAAAGATCTAACTTTCCGCTACATTATGAACACCTTCAGAGTCCTTTGTTCTCAATTTTCGGTCTAAAAGTTAGAATTCGTTCTGTTCAGTTACATTATGAAATACAAATATATGCACAGGCACATGATGAACCTCATTTAAAATAAGATTCTCTCCCGGTTTTCGAACAGCTGAAACTAAAAAAAAACAAAAAAAACGTCAAACCCAAGTTTATACTTAATAGCTTTTTACTCTCACTCACCAATTTACTTAAATATGTAATGAGATGTCATAAATGTGAGAGTGATGTATATACAGTAAGAGTAGAGTGTCAACAGCTGAATTAAACCTTTCGATTGTCAACACGGTTCAACCTAGACAATCTATGTTCCTGTAAACCTACAAAATTGTTCTTCTGTTCCGCTGCTCTAACGCGGACATTCACATTTTTTATAATCCTTGTTCGTGCGTTGTCCTTCAGGATTATATTTTAGATACTACAAGTTTACCAAACACGTCACTGTTAAACAAAGAAAAGCCTTGGTCTTGAGATCCAACCCAAGCAGCTGAAAAAATAACGAACAAGTAAATTTTGCGTGATAACCCAAAGTAAGGTCTGTCGTTTAGATCAAGCCATCTACAAACTCACAACATCGGGGAATGCGAGGAAAGAACAAAGTATTGTACGATTTAAGAAGAATCCTACTGCTAAAGAAAATCGTTTCCGATCGCCCCTCTTTCATGGGTGTATATAGATCAGTCGATCGATCGGTTAAGAAATAGAAAACGAGCCGACAGAAAGAATATTGATAATAAATCACTCCAAGTGAGCCTTGATGGTTCCTTCCAGGTCTTTGTGATTTCCAAAGAAGTCGCTCTCATTCTCAGTCAAAAGATGCTTGATCATACGAAGACTGATTTAGATGTCAGAGTCACAGGAAAAAGAATATGGTGGAAAATTAACATGGAAACAAGCAAGAAAAAAATCACAGACAAAAGATTAGGTAAGCAAAACATTTCATACTGGATAAAATTAGACAAGAACTACTCCAAATAGGACAACAAATGTTCGATGAAAATTTCTGGACGTGCTTTTTTGTATTAAAATACAATTTTATCTGATATGTAATTTACATTTGCAAAACAAATTACCTGACAAGCCAAACACTAGTTCGGCAATAAATTAAAAATCTGTATTAAGACAATGAAGTAATCAATAATCATAGACTGTTATGTGATGTTCAGTTTCGCAAGTTGTTTCATGATAATTATCTCAGAAGACTAAGACTTCGCGCTTGTCAAGGCTGTTGAGGAGTTTTTGCATACCCCTAAGCTTAAATGAAGAGAATTTGTACTTTCAATACAACCAATCACCTACAAAATTTCATTTTAAGCGTTATATCGACAACGGAAGACTGCAGTTCCACATCCGGACGTTTTTCAATTCGGACTGTATGTTGTCGGAGAAAGCGAGGTATAGAATGAGTTGACAGTGAAATCCCGAATTTTCAAATCTCCAAGGGAAACGAAAACTTGGTTTGAAAATTCGGTTCGTTTGAGAAATCGGGGGTAATTCTAGTGTTCGCCTGAGAGGAGGGTAACTGACGAGTTTTGGTTCGAGTTATCAGGAGTTTCGAAAAATTCAGGGTTCGAGAAATCAGGATTGCATTTGCCGTTTGTACATTTTGCCCGTGGGAAGGTTTTGATCACTAGCAGGATTTTTTAGATTGAACGGTGTCATGAACTAGCTTGGGTGCCAGAGGTTTAAACTTTCGTTCGCGGAAGAAGCGGTGAGTACGCTATGCTATTTATTTTATTATTTTATTTTATTTTATTTTGATTAGCCATACAAACAGAATAGAATTACAATACAATGATTAATAAATTACAAAAATTAATATACAAGATTACAATGAAGATGCAAAACTACAATTTATATATTAAAGGATAGAAAAAAAATGGCGAGGGAGCCTAATAATAAAAACCACGGGGCTTGTGAACTTAGGCTCCCTCTCAAGAAACACCAAATGACTAATTTAGACAAAGAAGAAGTTTAACTTGCTTAAATCTCAAGACATTCATTTAATGCATCTAGGTCAGTTTATGTTCTCGTTTAAGAACGCTATTCTCCCTCGAAAATTTGAGAAAATTTTCACAATAAAAAAAAAAACAAATCCATTGTTACAATACAAGGCATGCAAACTCCTTTCGTCTACCTTTATGTAAAACAAATATTCATATATTCTCCTAAATTTTTTTAACTCTCTTTCACCTGAAATTCCTGGCTCTTCACCACTGGCATCTTTTAGGAAAAAACTTAAAACATATGTTATCGGTAACTATTAACTCTATCATTCAAAGGAAAAAAAAACTCTGTGGCACCCAGGTTAGTTTTGAACATGCTGAAGGGAAAAATGAAATGAAGTTGCAGCCATCACTGTCACAATCACAAATTAAGCAATTGCAAATTAAGCCCGAGAAAAAAACTTCGGGGCTTCAACAGTACTTCGAACCCGTTCCCTCTGCGTTCCATTAGCGCTGCAGTGCTCTGCCAAGCGTCTACCAACTGACATGTATGAAAACCTACACATTGGGAGCGCGTCAATGTTTGATCCGTTCTAGGACTTGAAATATTGTTGCGGAAACGTTATTCTGGAGACATAGTTGCGGAGTAGTACCACGCAGGAAACATATGTTGCGGAAACGAATTCTGCTGCTCTGAAACCAGGAAATGTTTTTGCCCCAGGTCAAAAACAGTTTTGCTTTCCGTACATAAATTTTACTTACGAAACCTTTAGGGCCGATATAGGGCTTGAAATATTGTTGCGGAAACGTTATTCTGGAGACATAGTTGCGGAGTAGTACCACGCAGGAAACATATGTTGCGGAAACGAATTCTGCTGCTCTGAAACAAGGAAATGTTTTTGCCCCAGGTCAAAAACAGTTTTGCTTTCCGTACATAAATTTTACTTACGAAACCTTTAGGGCCGATTATTTATTAAACGAAGTTTAGACAACTTCTATGAAAGTCATCTTCTACTTTGAGCCATGTTTAAACCACGAGTACCGATTATTTAAACGTTGTTTTTCCATAACAGTGTTTAGACAGTGTCTAGACACCGACTAAGGAACAAAAAGTAAGTTAGACCTGATCAAAGGTAGGTTTAAACGCTATTTAACGATATTTTCACGGTCAGCCATTTTGAAATGGAGGGACCTCCGCGCTACAGACAGTTAAGAAACTACGCCAATAGCCTGCGAACAGGCTCCCGGTGAGCCCGTGTCCCCGCCCCGATCGCTTTGCTCTCCGAATTCCTCTGTTTCGCGCTCGCCGAAATTTTTTTCCGTCCTCGCCGGAAGCCTGTTCGCAGGCTACTACGCCAATCGACATAATATACACGTTTGAATAATTTGGCTCCCTAGTGAGAGATTTAACCCCTTCGAGGAACACGACCACGAAGACTTTCGATTGCGTGTTCGCCTTAGAAAGGAATCGTCAGGTCACCTCAGTGACTTCGTAAAACTTTTGCATAAAGATCTTCAACATCTCGACTCCGTCTCGGTCCATAAACACGCAAAAAAAGAACTTGGCCAATATCCAGCCATCTTTACCTCACGCTTGGTCAATAACTCATATATATTAGCTCAGCTATCCGCGGGCATGTCATAATTGTGATTTTAATTTGAAAACAAAATAAAATGTATGTATGTATGTATGTAAGCTTATTTACATTTTTTCCACACGTGCATGGCTTGTCCTTGATCGTTTTATGTTATCTATTGCTTCCAGTGGCATAACAATGAAAAGGAAATTGTGCTGTAAGGGATTGTCAGTGAGACCACGCTGCAGTCGAAAGATCTTCACACTAAGAAGACTTACGTGTTTCTCGATAGCAGTGTACGTGCTAATCATCGTGTTTTCGTTGCATACTTTTCGAGAGAAGTTTGCAGTCGTTATTGAGCGGTTTGAATCTCTCCCAAGTCAAGGGAGTCTGTTGAGAGCACGGAGTCCATCAATCGTATCTACTTTGTCTTTAAATACTACAAATACCACATTATCGGTTGTGAAAACAACTGCACAGACCTTTGTGTCTCGGACAACAGTAAAACAAGAGAATTATAATTCAAGTGACAAGGCGTTAATGGATAGTTGTCGAGGTTGGTGTCGTGGAAAAACGGAAAATTCGTCAAAACCTTATTTCTTAACAGCAGTCTTGCTCGTAAGAATCTATGTTAAAGACCTCGCTCAGTTAACGACAAGAGAAATGAGGCAATGGCTGTACTATTTGCGATACGCTGGATTCGAGCATGTATACGTGTACGATGCCTTTGTGTATAAAGAAGAGTCACAAGAGCAAGCACTGAAGCATTTAATCGACGAAGGATTTGTAACATATGTGGACTGGAGTCACCGAGCTTTTCCTTATTCTATCAGCGGTACACAACATGCTGCTTATCAGGACTGTATCGTCAAGTTTGGACATGAATCTATCTGGCAAGCTGCAATCGATATTGATGAGTACCCCTTCAGTCCTACAGATCAGCAACCAAAGTTTGCGCAAAGGAAAGTAGCAAGCTTTAGCAAGGCGATGCCTATTGCTTCAGAACTAACCATGCAGAATTTTCTGTTTTTAGGAAAACCTCTCGACAGTAATGAACATCCATTGCTTATCGATCGACTATGGCGGAGAACACACGGACCAGCTAACGCGCTTGTAAAGCCAATCTATAAGCCGAGTCACGTTGCAAGAGCTACAGTACATCATAACGCTCTGTCAAAGGGAAGCTCGGTGAATTTTCCAGTGAATGAGCTTCGTATGAATCATTATTGGGGAGCGAGGCTGCAGAACTGGGGAGAAGACACACCAGAAATCCTTGGTAAAACACAACCAGATACTTCAATGGAGACTATTGTGAAAAACCTGAAGGACTGCATCACTCATTGTCTCCCGTCCGTGGATTTAGTTTATCGCAAAGAGTGGAGCTAATTAGAAACAGAATACATAATATTGCAACTCAATATCACAATCTAACTGGTTGCGCTGCATTATATAGTAGTATTCACTGTTACGCTGATGATTCGCAAGTTTACATTTCATTTAGTTCTAACGACAGAGCTGAGCAACTTGCTGTGGTGAGGAATATAGAAGACTGCACCAGAGACATCCGGTTTTGGATGTTGAATAATGATTCCTCAGTATAGGTACGTCATAACAGCTGGAAAAGCTAGACAATATCAGTATTCGTGTGGGTGACTCAGATATTCATCCCGTGCCAATCGCGAGAAATCTTGGTTCTTGGTTTGATTCTAGGCTGTCCATGCCAACACATATCACAAAAATCTGTGCCTCTTCATTTTACTATACCTATAATATTCGTCGGATCAGAAAGTATCTTTCACAGCAGTCAACTGAAACTCTTGTCCATGCATTCATAACAAGTCGCCTTGACTACTACAATGGTCTTTTATAAGGACTACCAGATTTCACTAAAAAAGTTAACGTTAAAAAGCAATGACGTTTCGACCGCTCGACGGTCATTTTCAAGTTGAAAAGTACAGTAGAACCTCGATTTAACGAACCTCTATTTAACGAAGTCCTCGATATAACGAACGATATTCTATGTCCCGGCCAAAGTTACAGTAAAATGTATGGAATAGAACCTCGATATAACGACCCTCGATATAACGAATTCTTCGATATAACGAACATAATCCGGAAGCCCAAACGTAAAATCTACCTCGATATAACGAATTACAATGTCAACACGCGACAGAAGATAAACGCTGAACAGATCAACAGTCAACAAATCCGTGTAATCCTTATGGTAAAGAGACAGCAATCTTTCAGTCAACGGCTTATTATATGTCATAGACATTGGCACTATAGTATTTCGACATCAATTAACTTCTGCTCTATCTTCTTTGAAATCCGGAAATGTTGGGTAGTGCAACCTAACAACATTAAAGCCCGTTTCCTTGTTTACATAGACAATTTTCTGTATAACCTCTATGTTGCAACATTTTTAAATCGCTACTCTGAAAGTGTCGTTTTTTTGTAAACAAAAGCTGCGCGCCTGCTCAAAAGTGAAAATAATTGATACTGAAAGCCACCATGCTTAATGAATTGCATCTCAAAACGCGGCACTTCTGGATGACGAAAATTGCTTTGAATTGCGTGACAGAAGTCACCTGTGTTACAAATCAATCATTAACTATGACCTCGATATAACGAACATTTTGATCGTTTCCCCTCAAATTCGTTATATCGAGGTTTTCGATATAACGAACCCTCGATTTAACGAACAAATTTGGCCGGTCCCCAGCGACTTCGTTAAATCGAGGTTCCACTGTAAAAGTTTTGCATGCGCCCAAATATATACAATCGATTATAAGAATGCTAATGAGACACTGACTAAAACTCTAAAATATATACATAGAAACAATACAAGAAAATTGCGGCATGAGTAATAAAAACGTTAAGGCGATAGAAACGATTTAAAAATAAAATAATTAAAATAATTAAGTAAATAGCTTCGCGCGGATCGAGTCACTCTGTTTGTTCAATTTTGGTTGAAGTTTACGAATAAAAAGCATTTCAAAACTCAAATAGTCGAGTTTACTCTGACATTTTTTCAAAATCCTGAAATTGCTTCCAATGGTCTCTTGGATCCTTTCCGTGCTCATCCTTCACGTGGTTGCCGATTGTTGATCGCTTATGTTCCTCCACACGTTGATGTAGGTGTCGACTCGTGAAGCCGACATAGTCTGCATCGCACAGACCACACTTGTAGTAATAAACAACGTTTTGTTGATTCACAATTGGAGGTTTATGTTCCTTTGGTTTGAATTGTCCTTTGATCTTCAGACTTGTGTAAACAGAGTGACTCGATCCGCGCGAAGCTATTTACTTAATTATTTTAATTATTTTATTTTTAAATCGTTTCTATCACCTTAACGTTTTTATTACTCATGCCGCAATTTTCTTGTATTGTTTCTATGTAAATATTTTAGAGTTTTAGTCAGTGTCTCATTAGCATTCTTATAATCGATTGTATATATTTGGGCGCATGCAAAACTTTTACTTTTCAACTTGAAAATGACCGTCGAGCGGTCGAAACGTCGTTGCTTTTTAACGCTAACTTTTTTTGCTTTGTTGATTCGACTACCAGATTGCTTGTTAAATAAGCTGCAACGAGTACAGAATGCCTGGGCCAGA